>NC_143079.1:988333-1182500 GCF_052426305.1 Pelodiscus sinensis | reverse complement strand
CTGCCAGCCCTGGGCAGGCTGGGAGTCTCTGTCCCAGGGAAGGGCCCTGGCAAGGGGAGAGCCCCAGGGAACAGAAAGCGGCAGCCACGGGACTTTCTACGGGCCAGCTCTGGCCAATGCAGCCCTGCAAGCCCAGCGCCGCCTGGGGCCGCGTGTGGCCAGGAGCTGGCTGGTCTCGGCTCCCAGATGCCATGCGGACGGGCCCGGGGTGAGGACGTGAGCAGAAGCCACCATGTGTGTCAGGCTGGGGGGGCGCACCGAGTGAGCTGCAACGCCAGCACAGGAGCCATGCCCAGCTCCCAGGAGATGGGCGGAAGGGCCCAGCGGGGGGCCAACAGCAGGGCACATGGGTCCAAGAAGCCAGCAGTGGGGCCCTCAGGAGCCGGCGGCGGGGTGTTCGGGGGCAGGGGAGCAGGTGGCGGGGGAGCCGGCGGCAGGGCCCTCAGGAGCAGGTGGCGAGGGAGCCGGCGGCAGGGCCCTCAGGAGCAGGTGGCGGGGGAGCCGGCGGCGGGGCCCTCGGGAGCAGGTGGCGGGGGAGCCGGCGGCGGGGCCCTCGGGAGCAGGTGGCGGGGGAGCCGGCGGCGGGGCCCTCGGGAGCAGGTGGCGGGGGAGCCGGCGGCGGGGCCCTCGGGAGCCGGTGGCGGGGGAGCCGGCGGCGGGGCCCTCGGGAGCCGGTGGCGGGGGAGCCGGCGGCGGGGCCCTCGGGAGCAGGTGGCGGGGCCCTCGGGAGCCGGTGGCAGGAGGAGCCGGTGGTGGGGCCCTCGGGAGCCGGCGGCGGGGCCCTCGGGAGCAGGTGGCGGGGGAGCCGGCGGCGGGGCGCTCAGGAGCAGGTGGCGGGGGAGCCGGCGGCGGGGCCCTCGGGAGCAGGTGGCGGGGGAGCCGGCGGCGGGGCCCTCGGGAGCAGGTGGCGGGGGAGCCGGCGGCGGGGCCCTCGGGAGCAGGTGGCGGGGGAGCCGGCGGCGGGGCGCTCGGGAGCAGGTGGCGGGGGAGCCGGCGGCGGGGCCCTCGGGAGCAGGTGGCGGGGGAGCCGGCGGCGGGGCCCTCGGGAGCAGGTGGCGGGGGAGCTGGCGGCGGGGCCCTCGGGAGCAGGTGGCGGGGGAGCCGGCGGCGGGGCCCTCGGGAGCAGGTGGCGGGGGAGCCGGCGGCGGGGCCCTCGGGAGCAGGTGGCGGGGGAGCTGGCGGCGGGGCCCTCGGGAGCAGGTGGCGGGGGAGCCGGCGGCGGGGCCCTCGGGAGCAGGTGGCGGGGGAGCCGGCGGCGGGGCCCTCGGGAGCAGGTGGCGGGGGAGCCGGCGGCGGGGCCCTCGGGAGCAGGTGGCGGGGGAGCCGGCGGCGGGGCGCTCGGGAGCAGGTGGCGGGGGAGCCGGCGGCGGGGCCCTCGGGAGCAGGTGGCGGGGGAGCCGGCGGCGGGGCCCTCGGGAGCAGGTGGCGGGGGAGCCGGCGGCGGGGCCCTCGGGAGCAGGTGGCGGGGGAGCCGGCGGCGGGGCCCTCGGGAGCAGGTGGCGGGGGAGCCGGCGGCGGGGCCCTCGGGAGCAGGTGGCGGGGGAGCCGGCGGCGGGGCCCTCGGGAGCAGGTGGCGGGGGAGCCGGCGGCGGGGCCCTCGGGAGCAGGTGGCGGGGGAGCCGGCGGCGGGGCCCTCGGGAGCAGGTGGTGGGGGAGCCGGTGGTGGGGCCCTCGGGTGCAGGTGGCGGGGGAGCCGGCGGCGGGGCCCTCGGGTGCAGGTGGCGGGGGAGCCGGCGGCGGGGCCCTCGGGAGCCGGTGGCGGGGGAGCCGGTGGTGGGGCCCTCGGGTGCAGGTGGCGGGGGAGCCGGCGGCGGGGCCCTCGGGAGCAGGTGGCGGGGGAGCCGGTGGCAGGGCGCTCAGGCCCAGAAGAGCAGTCGGAGCCCAAGAGCTTAGGCCAGATGAAGAAGCTGCGGCCAGGTCACTGCATGGCAATGTCGTGAAGCCCCATTAGAGGGCATGATTAACTGCTGAACCCAGAGATCCCAAACCTCATGTAAACACTCCCACCTACACAGCACCCCCCCCACACACACACACAGCCCTGGGAGGCACCACCCCACACACACACACACACACACACACACAGAGCCCTGGGAGGCACCACACACACACACACACACAGCCCTGGGAGGCACCACCCCACACACACACACACTGAGCCCTGGGAGGCACCACACACACACTCACGCACACGCACACACACACACACACCAGCTCTGGGAGGCAGAAGAAGCATGGGGTGCACATCTGTCTGAAGGGAATGTGTGAGCAGGAGTCAGGGCACACACATGTCCGAGGGGAGTATGTACGTGTGCAAGAGCAGGAGCACAGGGCACACCTGTCTGAGGGCAGTGTATACGTGTGTGTGAGCAGGAGCACAGGGTGCACACCCGTTCGAGGGCTGCGTGTGCTTGTGCGTGAGAAGGAGCGCGGGGCCCACCCGTGCGAGGGCAGCGTGTACGTGTGTGTGAACAGGAGTGCGGGGCACACCCGTGCGAGGGCAGCGTGTACGTGTGCGTGAACAGGAGCGTGGGGCACACCCGTGCGAGGGCAGCGTGTACGTGTGCGTGAACAGGAGTGCGGGGCACACCCGTGCGAGGGCAGCGTGTACGTGTGCGTGAACAGGAGTGCGGGGCACACCCGTGCGAGGGCAGCGTGTACGTGTGCGTGAACAGGAGCGCGGGGCACACCCGTGCGAGGGCAGCGTGTACGTGTGCGTGAACAGGAGTGCGGGGCACACCCGTGCGAGGGCAGCGTGTACGTGTGCGTGAACAGGAGCGTGAGGCACACCCGTGCGAGGGCAGCGTGTACGTGTGCGTGAACAGGAGCGTGGGGCACACCCGTGCGAGGGCAGCGTGTACGTGTGCGTGAACAGGAGCACGGGGCCCTGTATGTGTCAGACCGACCGACTGATGAAGGAAACATCGGTTCATCCAGCCGCAAGAGAGACTTGGTCACTTTCTCCTTCCTCTGCCCACAGCAATGCTTCCTATACCTGCCCTGGGAGCTACAGCGGGCGTGCGAATGGGGCGGCTCCCTCCGGGCCCAGCGCGCTGGTTCACCGACACCGTCTGCAGCCTCACTCCTCTCTGGGCGCAGAACCTGAGCCACCCGGCCCCCCGCTCAGCCCAGCCCTGCTCTTTGGCCGCTGCCCAGGAGCCGCTGCCAATCCCTCTGGAGCCCGCAGCTTTCACAGCCTGGCAGAGGAGCCGGCCGGCCGCTGGCCCCAAGGGACCCCCGGGCCTGGCCTTTCAGCAGCACCCCCGGCTGGGGCAGGAGAGGGTTAGGGCCCTGTGGATGAGCCCCCAGGCGATCTGCCTTCTGTCCTGCGAGGAGCCCGCCCCGCCCCGCCCTGCAGCCCCCCTCTCCAAGAGGGGCCCGTTTCGTCAGACTTAGGGGCTGGCGCCAGAACCGTGGAGGCCTTAACCTACCTGGTTGCAGGTGTTAATATCTACCCCATTGCTCAGGTGATCCAAGGCTTTGTCCAGGTTCCCGGATCTCGCCGCTCTCAGGAAACTGGTTGCCGCATCAGCCTGGGGCAGAGAAGAGAGCACACGGGTCAGCCTGCAGCCTGCCTCCCCCGCCACTGCCGGGCCGGGGCTGTCATGCCCAGCCCAGGGCGCGAGCTGTCGGGCTCAGGCCGCGCCAGCCGGCTGCAGGGGAGCTAGCAGGCCCGGTCTCAATGGCACGGCCACCCCCCCCGAGCCGGCCGCTGGACAGGGAGCAAGGCAACACACAACCCCCCCACCCGCCAGCGAAGCAGGCCTGGGAGAGGGGGGCAGCCGCCTTGATTGTGCTGGGAGGGGGGTGCATTGGGCTAAGGGGAGGCCTGGCAGAGAAGCTCCGTGCCAAGTGTGCTGTAGTGTCAGTACCTTGCCGGGTGCTGTGCGTGGGCTCTGGGCTGGGGGTGACCCCTACTGGCCCCCGTCTGTGAGCACGGCCCAGCGGGGGCGCCTTGAGGGCCCGTGACAGTGACCGGACTGGTTCTACCCCTTAGGGGAAGGGACGGAGCAAAGGAAGGGAGTGTGGGGGGGGGCAGTTTCTGGCTGGAATCATGAAGGAGACAGACTAAGGAGGGGGCTGGGAGTCTAGGGGCCCAGGCGCCCCATCGCAGGGGTCTGAGGCATCCTGCCCAGACTCCTGTAGCCACGTCACATCTAGGCTGTGCTGGATCCTGGAGAAGCAATAACCCCCCCCCCCCGCCCCGTTCTGGCTGGCGGAGTCTGTTCTTGCTGCAGGACAGGGGGAACCCCAACACCAATAACCCAGCCCCATCATCTCGGAGCAGAGGGAGGGTGCTAAGGACCCTGCCACCGGGTAACAGCCCCAGCCGCTGGATCAGGGCCAGCCTGTACCACCCAGTGGCGAGAGCTGTCCTGGGACCAGGAGGGTGTGACGTAGTGGGGGGGAACTTGCTAACTCACTGGCCACTGTCTGTAGCACCACCGAGCGATGAGTCACTATGCAAAGAGGGTCTCAACCTGTCTGACCACTAACCCCCATGGAGAGGAACAAAGGAAGGTGGAAGCTGCCCTGGCCGGGGGGCAGGGCTGGAGGGGAGTGAGTTTAGTTTCTGTCTGGGAGCATGGAGGAAGCAGCCTCAGCAACAGGCTGGGGGGTTTAGAAGCCGAGACCCCCCCCCCCATCTCAAGGGGGCTGAGGCATCCTAGGCCTGCCCTGTAACCTGATGACATCTGTGCTGGGCTGTATCCTGGAGAAGCAATAAACCACCTCTATTCTACTGGCTGGCGGAGTCTGTTTGTGCCATTTCGGGGGTGCAGGAGACGGGGGACCCCAACGCGCCGTCACAGAGGGGAACAGGGGATGGGAGGCAGCAGCCAGCCCTCGCCGTGGGGGATGCAGTGTCTGGCCCCAGGGCTAGCTCCCTGAAGCTCGACCGGCCCCGAGCAGCTGGGGAGAGAGGGAGAGGCTATTACACCGCAGAGCCATGGAGTATATAACCCAGCCAGGCCCTGCTCACAGCTGGCCACATCTGTCCAGCCCAGGACTGTTCCCCTGGCCAGGAAGAAAACAGTGAAAAATCCCTTGGAACAGGAATGAGGGAACCCAAGCCAGCTCCAGAGCCGCCGTCTCACCCGTTTAGCCAGGGCCATTTCCAGCTGCTCCTGGTCCCGCGCGGCTCTGCGGGGCCCCTCCCCGCGCTGTCTGGGACGCAGCCCCGGCCTCGGCCCGCAGCCCGTGCTGCAGCGCAGTGCCCCTCAGGAAGCGGCGCGGGCAGAGCCCCCGGCCAGACGTGGCCAAGTGAGGCACTTGGGCTATTATTAACCTGCACTTCCTGCGCGGGGGGCTGCTGCTGCAGTCACGGGTCAGAAAGCCGGAGGCGACGGAGCACGGGGCGGGGGGGCTGCAGACGCGCCTTGGGTGCCGAGGCAGATCCTGAGCCGGCGAGGGGCGCGCTAGCTGACACCGGGGGGGCCAGGAGAGCTGGTGAGCAGTCACACCCATCCCCAGAGCAGGCCTGGCAGCTTCTCCTGACAACAGAAGGGCCCCGGGCGCCAGGTGCACATTGCAGCAGGCTCTGCACGGACACGGGGAGACGGCCCCGGCCCCACGGCGCTTATGCTGTAAGCAAGCCAGACAGGCCGGAAGGAAGGATTACCATAGCGGGACCAGGCCTAGAGAGATTCCCGAGTCACACAGCCAGCGCTGCAGGCCAGGGCTATATGCACACGAGCACCTTCCCTCTGTGGGCGAGCCGGGGCCCAGTCACACTGTGGGGACGAGCGGTTCCCAGCTGAGCAGAGCGAGACGGGGTGGAGATGGCACGTGGCTGTCTTGCCCAAAGTGATCTGGGAAGAGCTGGGTCTCATGGCCCAGAAATGACAATGGTGACGCAACCAGCTCAGCTCTCTGGAGAAAAACCCTTCCAGCCGGTGTCAAAGAGACCGCGGCGCCAGGGTGCTTAGTGCAAAAGCAATGGAAGGAACAACAGTAACCATGGTTATTGGGCGCCTCACACCCCAAAGATCACACGACACTTCAAACAGGAACTAGGAATCCAGCACCACGGAAATGCAGCCACCTCTGGGGTGATGCAGCGGCTGGCTAAGTAACACTGAACAACAGCTTGGGATAGGGAGTGAAGAACAGTGGATCCAGGCGAAACACTGAGTGACAGCAGGTGCCGACCCAGGGCTGAATTTGGCCAGAACACGGGTGTGACGTAGTGGGGGTACCTGGCTGGTTTCTAGGTTGCTGGCTCTGGGGTAACCCCCGCTGGCTGCCGTGGGTACCGCGGCCCAGAAGGACAGGCCATGAGTCACTGTGCTAAGAAGGTCTCTCAACCTGTCTGACCAGCCACCCCCCAGGGAGAGAGACAAAGGAAGGTGGATGCTGCCCTGGCCGGGGGCAGGGCTGGAGGAGAGTTTGGTTAGTTTTGGTCTGGGAGGATGGAGGAAGCAGCCTCAGCAACAGGCTGGGGGGTTTAGAAGCCGAGACCCCCCCCATCTCAAGGGGGGCTGAGGCATCCTAGGCCTGCCCTGTAACCTGATGACATCTGTGCTGTGCTGTATGCTGGAGAAGCAATAAACCACCTCTGTTCTACTGGCTGGTGCAGTCTGTTCGTGCCATTTCGGGGGTGCAGGAGGCGGGGGACCCCAACGCGCCGTCACACACGGGAATTCACACAGCGAGGGCCGGACATTCAGACCAGCAGGCACCCTGGCACGTCTGGCGAGTGGGCAGTACTGCCCAGTGGAACGGCAGCAAAGCCCCCTCCGCCTGGCAGGGACACTGCTCTGTTCTGACAACCCCCAGAACTGCTCCCTTCGGGGCCTGGCCCAGCCCGGTGCAGGAGCTCCATGGGGTGCGACCCACAGCCGGGGGCAGGGACGGCTCCCAGGGCTCAGCACGGGGGCTGCTACTCTGGCCCATGGCAGGGTGCTGTGTGCAGCATGGCTGGACACGGCACAGCTGGAGGCTGAAGCATCGGGCCCTGATGCTCCTCTCTCTCTGCAGCAGTTGTGGGTTTGCTTGGGAGAGCGAGGACCCCCCAAACACCCAGCTCTACCCCTCCAGCTGTAGCCTCCTGGCGGATAAGCCAGCTCCGCTCCCGCCCAGCACCAGAGCACCAAGGCTGTGACTATGGCTGGGTTGTCTCCTCCCACCAGCGCTGGCTGCCCCCAGCAGCACCCAGCCCTTCCCGCGCTGGACACGGTGCAGGCTGACGAGGGGGAAGAGGTGCTAGAGGCAGCGCTGCACTTCCCCGTTCCAGCAGAGCAGCCGCATCATGCCAGCCGAGTGCGCACGTGGTCTGCACAAAGCCCCGGCTGCTGGCTCCCCCCAGCCCTCCGAGGAGGGCCCAGCTCCAAGGCCTGACCTGCTGTTTCTGGGGCGGAGGAAGGAGGGGGGCATCACGTGGCACCGATGCCTTCTGCTCAGGCAGGTTTATCTGCTGTGCTAGGCAGGCCCGCAGGCAGAGCCGTCCCAGCACCACGCCTGGCCGAGCCCGGCCGCCCACTGCGCAGCAGGGCAGAGCTGAGCTTTTCGGCTGCAGCCTCCAAGCAGAGGGATTTTCCAGCTCTGGAGCCGGCTGGCAGCCTCTTTCGCTCAGCCGGGAGCCATGGCAGGACAGCCCCTCCGCATGCAGCACTGCCCGGAGAGCGAGCAGAGGAAGCCCAGTCCAGAGCGCAGCGCTGCGAGATTAACGGAGGCAGCTCGCCGGGCTCCCCGGCTGGCAAAGCCCCGGGCGGCCAGGAATGCAGCGAGCAAGCGAACACAACAGCCAAGCAGAGCGGGCCGTGCCAGGAGGAGAAGCGTGTAGAATACTCACAGCCGCGACCGGACCGGACCTGCCCTGTCGAACTGCCATAGCCCAGCTCTGGAGCTGAAACCCGAGCCCGGTCTCCCTGCTAGCTACTCCCCAGTAAGTTACACTGCATTCTGGCTAAACATACAGGCTCCCTCCTCGCGCCAGCGCAGGCCCTGCGGGGCTCGCCAGACGCTAATGGAATTGGTTCATTTTCTCTCCATTATTCTGTCAGCTGGGATATTTACTGCTCAGCCTCCTCCAAAAAGCAGCGGGCTGCTGCCAAGGCCAGGCTGGGTCGGAGCTGCAGGGACCTTCCTGAGAACAGCCGAGAGGATGAGCTCGGCAGACATGCCAAGGAGCCTCGCGTGTAACGAGGGGCTCCCATGGAGAGGGGCTGTGGGGCTGTGCCAGGGGACAGGGCCCTGCAGACTGGCTGCAGGAGCCAGGCAAACCGTCACTGTTCTGCCCCCGGCCCACGTGAGAGAGCGTCCCAGGACTTCAGACGCCAGTGGCCAGACACGGCGGACGGCTCAGCTGGGATGCGAGAGGCACAGGAAACAGCGGCTGCGACTCTACTGTCCTCCTGGCACTGCAGTGCGTCTGCCCGTCCCGTCTGGGTGCTGTTCCACGGCCACTCTGCTGCGCCAGTGAGTCACCACGTCAGAGGCCAGAGCTGATGAACGCAGCCACTGACAAAGCACCAAGGCGACAGGAGAGCAGGGCCCATTTCCAACCAAGGACCGTCTGCATCATTCTTGAAATAAGGCCAGGCAGGGCGAGAGGAGGGGGGAAGGCGCGTGCCTCCCACCAGCCTTGCTCACAAACACCCCAGCATGTTCACGCACCACTTCCACGAGTGCTTGTGGCACGTGCGCACGCACACACTCACTGCCGCCGTACCGAGAAGCCATTTGCCTTTTTCTGTCTCCAAACAGTTTGGAACAAGGCTTTGCCCCTTCCTTGGAGTTTACTCCGGTGGGAGAAGCTATTCTCAACTTCCTGGCCTGCACCACTCGCCCTGAGAAACGGCGACAGATGCCTCCCTGGAGGCACAGTGCTCTGGGGGCTCGCGTGTGCCCAGGCCTGAGCCCCCAGCACCATTGCTCCTCCTGCTGCCATACGTCACTATTGAGAACAGCCTGGCTCCGGCCTCTTTGGAACCCCCTTCAGGTAGCTCAAATCCCCCCTCCCTCCTTTCTTCTCCAGATTAAATAAGCCCAAATTCCTCAGCTCTCCTCGTAGGTCAAGTGCTCCAGCCCCCGAATCATTTTTGTTCCCCCCTGCTGGACCCTGTCCAATGTGTCCACATCCTTTCTGTAGTGGGGGGCCCAGAACTGGACGCAATACTCCAGATGTGGCCCCACCAGTGCTGAACAAAGGGGAATAATCACTTCCCTAGAGCTACTGGCAGTGCTCCTCCTAGTGCACCCCTAGTGCACCCCGATATGCCAGTGCTCCTCCTAGTGCACCCCTAGTGCACCCCGATATGCCAGTGCTCCTCCTAGTGCACCCCTAGTGCACCCCGATATGCCAGTGCTCCTCCTAGTGCACCCCGAAATGCCAGTGCTCCTCCTAGTGCACCCCTAGTGCACCCCAATATGCCAGTGCTCCTCCTAGTGCACCCCTAGTGCACCCCGATATGCCAGTGCTCCTCCTAGTGCACCCCGAAATGCCAGTGCTCCTCCTAGTGCACCCCTAGTGCACCCCGATATGCCAGTGCTCCTCCTAGTGCACCCCTAGTGCACCCCGATATGCCAGTGCTCCTCCTAGTGCACCCCGATATGCCAGTGCTCCTCCTAGTGCACCCCTAGTGCACCCCAATATGCCAGTGCTCCTCCTAGTGCACCCCTAGTGCACCCCGATATGCCAGTGCTCCTCCTAGTGCACCCCGAAATGCCAGTGCTCCTCCTAGTGCACCCCAGTGCACCCCGAAATGCCAGTGCTCCTCCTAGTGCACCCCTAGTGCACCCCGATATGCCAGTGCTCCTCCTAGTGCACCCCGATATGCCAGTGCTCCTCCTAGTGCACCCCTAGTGCACCCCGATATGCCAGTGCTCCTCCTAGTGTACCCCTAGTGCACCCCGATATGCCAGTGCTCCTCCTAGTGCACCCCGATATGCCAGTAGCCTTCTTGGCTACATCTCCAGCTTCTCATCCACTGTAACCCCCAGGTCCCTTTCTGCAGAACTGCTGCTTAGCCAGTCGGTCCCCAGGCTGTAGCAGTGCTGGGGATTCTTCCGTCTGCTTTTGTCCTTGTTGAACCTCACCAGGTTTCCAGGACCTCGCCCAGAGGAGGGATATCCCAGGTTGCTGGGCAGTGCCAGAGTCCTGCTCTCATCTCCACTTTCCCCTCTCCCTGCCCAGCCCCTCAGCTGCACCAGGCAGATAAAGCAAGGGAGGGTAGCAGCGCCGCCGCCTTGTTCCGTGGAACACGGACACACTGATATCGGCCCCGGGAGCCCGCTGCTGCCTCGGAACGCTCCAAGCAGATAACGGAGTTTTCCAGGCAGACACCCAGCACTGTGGGGTCAGCCCGCCTTGCTAGGAGCCTGGCGCTGGCTCTCTGGCGAGGCAGCCAGCACGTGATGGTTGTGCCCACACGCGACACCTGTCACCCCCTCCCCTGCTGGCTGCGCTGGGCAGGGATAGCCACGGCTGTACGTACAGCGCCGAGCACTGAGGGACAGTCTGCAGTCTGCAGGGAAACACTGATAAAGGCACAGCGCAGCCCTCACACATAATGGCGCACAGCAGCAGCAGCATGAACCCTCACAGCTCCCAGTTTGCTGAGGAAGAAGCCACAGAGGCCCTCCCTAGGACCGAGGGGACTCCGGGGAGACATGCCCGTGCAGGGCCCAAGGAGCCGAGCTGGCTAGGGACATGGCAGAGGGGCACCAGGGAGTGACAGTGTGACCCTGCTGCAGAGAAGGCTGCCAGGCACAGTAAGCTGCTAGCCACACCGGCCTGGGCCTTTGAGCTTTGCCCGCCTGCCAGCAATGTGCAGCACAGAGCGCCCCTGCAGCCCCCCAGCCATCAGCCAACCCAGCAGCAGCAGGGGCTCCGGCATGTGCCCTGAGATGGAGTCGATGGGCCCTGGGTGTTCATGCCACTCACACAACGTGACGGCGAATGGTGACTACGACATTACACTTACCGAGCACGCCCGCGGAGCCACAGAAAATGCCTGATCTCATATATTTGTGAGTCTCTACGGTGCTACGGGACAGCTCGTGTTTAAAGTCCCAGACTAACAGGCCCCCCTCTCCCCGAGACTTTGCATCTCAGTGTAATTATTCCAACAGTTCCCACCCGTTCAGCCAAGCTCCCCCCGCCCCCCCAAGCCCTGCAGCGAGAGGGCTGATGGACCCACTGCAACATGGCTCTTATGTGAACTCCCCAGGGCCCATTTCTCTGCCTCGGCCCCCTGCCGGGATCGGAGACCCACCCTGCAGCCTAGCAGCATGACACCCGGGTTAGGGTACGGGCCAGTGACATACCGGCACTCACGCTACCTGTCCTGCTGTCCCTTCCGGTGCATCTACACAGCGATAAAACCTTGCAGCACCGAGTCCCGGAGCCCAGCCCAGGTGCGGGGCTAAAAGAACAGGGTGGACCTTTGGGCTGGCCCTGGGCTCGGAGAAAGGGTCAGCAGGCCAGGCCAGTCGTGGCTGGGCAGCAGTGTGACTATACCGGCAGACTCTGCCCACGGCTCCATCCGAGGGCTTTGCCGAGCGAAGTTTCCCTGGGCTGCTCAAAGGCAGAGAACTTGAAAGCAATTCAAGCCAATTAAACCACTAAGTGCACGCCTGTCCCTGGAGTTTTCCCACTTGTGAGAACTTCACAGCGTCAGAGGCCTTTGCAAAGCCACGTGCTCCTCCCAGCACGACTCCGCTCTGCACCCTGCCCACAGCTGCAGCCAGCCGCCTGGCAGAGGCTCGGGGCAATATGTGCTCAGCTGGATCTCAGCTCAGCCAGACAAGTCAGGGTGGGAGCTGCTCCCAGCACACGCACAAGTCACCCTGGAGAACCTGGTCGGGCCAGGCCCGGCCCCTGTCCAAACCCGCCTTGTCCCTGCCACAGCCTGCACACGCTAGCCAAGACCTGGGCAAGGGATAGAGTCCCATACCACAGGGCACCCCCCCAAGACACGCCCCAATGCTCATGGAAAGGGGCGCTTTTGCCTTCACCTCCACCTGACAGCACCGGGGACGAGTGACAGCCCGTCACACCCAAGCTGATGGACGGCCAACACTGCCTGCTGCTGGGCAGCGCTGGCGTTGGCCACCAGGCAGCCAGTGATGTGAATCAAAGCCAGAGATTCCCAGATCCGAGCTGGGAATGGAGCAGGGCAGGAAGGACCCCACCACATTAGTCCATGATTCATCCCAGGTGCCCAGACCAGCAGCAGCTGTCCGACCCGGCTGCCCGGCACTCCCTGAGAGATGGATGGGCTGTCCGGCCCGGCACAGCCAGGCCCCGGGGCTACACGCAGTCAGCTGACAGGGCCTGGAGCAGGGTGGCCCGTGTCCACACTGTGCACCAGGCTGGTTTTACAGCTGTCCTAACGCAATGAAACAGACAAGCACCCCATCCCCCCACCTCCGGACTCCTGCTGCCTCTGGACAGGCAGCCCCAAACACACAGCATTGTCCTATGGGGCTGCCACGTCACCTCGAAAGCTCCTGGCCCCGGGCCCTCAGTGCTCCGGCTTTCCAGGTGGCCGGTCTCGGAGACCGCGAGTCCTATGGGGCTTCCTCCCAACCATGCGCAGGAGGTGGGTCCACAGAACCCCGGGGGAGCAAAGGCAGAGATGGGACGAGATTTGCTGCAGGTCTCTCAGAGCTTGGGACTCCCGACCCCACTCCGCTTGCTGAGGGCACAGGCCCTGGTCGGGAGGCGAGAGTGGAAACCACATTTCAACTATTTCCTGTCGCGGCCAAAATCTCGGGACCCATCTCTAGTGCGTCATCTCCGCTGGACGTGAGCAGTGGTGACCACAGAGCCACACCGACGGCCGAGGGCAACGGCTCTCTGACCTGCCGTTCCCTGGGACCAGAGCGGCCCAGACCTCTGCTCAGCCCTCGCCTCCTTTCTTACACAACGGCTCTCTGACCTGCCGTTCCCTGGGGCCAGCGCGGCCCAGACCTCTGCTCAGCCCTCGCCTCCTTTCTTACACAACGGCTCTCTGACCTGCCGTTCCCTGGGGCCAGCGCGGCCCAGACCTCTGCTCAGCCCTCGCCTCCTTTCTTACACAACGGCTCTCTGACCTGCCGTTCCCTGGGACCAGAGCGGCCCAGACCTCTGCTCAGCCCTCGCCTCCTTTCTTACACAACGGCTCTCTGACCTGCCGTTCCCTGGGGCCAGCGCGGCCCAGACCTCTGCTCAGCCCTCGCCTCCTTTCTTACACAACGGCTCTCTGACCTGCCGTTCCCTGGGGCCAGCGCGGCCCAGACCTCTGCTCAGCCCTCGCCTCCTTTCTTACACAACAGCTCTCTGACCTGCCGTTCCCTGGGGCCAGCGCGGCCCAGACCTCTGCTCAGCCCTCGCCTCCTTTCTTACACAACGGCTCTCTGACCTGCCGTTCCCTGGGGCCAGCGCGGCCCAGACCTCTGCTCAGCCCTCGCCTCCTTTCTTACACAACGGCTCTCTGACCTGCCGTTCCCTGGGGCCAGCGCGGCCCAGACCTCTGCTCAGCCCTCGCCTCCTTTCTTACACAACGGCTCTCTGACCTGCCGTTCCCTGGGGCCAGCGCGGCCCAGACCTCTGCTCAGCCCTCGCCTCCTTTCTTACACAACGGCTCTCTGACCTGCCGTTCCCTGGGGCCAGCGCGGCCCAGACCTCTGCTCAGCCCTCGCCTCCTTTCTTACACAACGGCTCTCTGACCTGCCGTTCCCTGGGGCCAGCACGGGCCAGACCTCTGCTCAGCCCTCGCCTCCTTTCTTACACAACGGCTCTCTGACCTGCCGTTCCCTGGGGCCAGCACGGCCCAGACCTCTGCTCAGCCCTCGCCTCCTTTCTTACACAACGGCTCTCTGACCTGCCGTTCCCTGGGGCCAGCGCGGCCCAGACCTCTGCTCAGCCCTCGCCTCCTTTCTTACACAACGGCTCTCTGACCTGCCGTTCCCTGGGGCCAGCACGGCCCAGACCTCTGCTCAGCCCTCGCCTCCTTTCTTACACAACGGCTCTCTGACCTGCCGTTCCCTGGGACCAGAGCGGCCCAGACCTCTGCTCAGCCCTCGCCTCCTTTCTTACACAACGGCTCTCTGACCTGCCGTTCCCTGGGGCCAGCGCGGCCCAGACCTCTGCTCAGCCCTCGCCTCCTTTCTTACACAACGGCTCTCTGACCTGCCGTTCCCTGGGGCCAGTGCGGCCCAGACCTCTGCTCAGCCCTCGCCTCCTTTCTTACACAACGGCTCTCTGACCTGCCGTTCCCTGGGGCCAGCGCGGCCCAGACCTCTGCTCAGCCCTCGCCTCCTTTCTTACACAACGGCTCTCTGACCTGCCGTTCCCTGGGGCCAGCGCGGGCCAGACCTCTGCTCAGCCCTCGCCTCCTTTCTTACACAACGGCTCTCTGACCTGCCGTTCCCTGGGGCCAGTGCGGGCCAGACCTCTGCTCAGCCCTCGCCTCCTTTCTTACACAACGGCTCTCTGACCTGCCGTTCCCTGGGGCCAGCACGGCCCAGACCTCTGCTCAGCCCTCGCCTCCTTTCTTACACAACGGCTCTCTGACCTGCCGTTCCCTGGGGCCAGAGCAGGTCAGACCTCTGCTCAGCCCTCGCCTCCTTTCTTACACAACGGCTCTCTGACCTGCCGTTCCCTGGGGCCAGAGCGGCCCAGACCTCTGCTCAGCCCTCGCCTCCTTTCTTACACAACGGCTCTCTGACCTGCCGTTCCCTGGGGCCAGCGCGGGCCAGACCTCTGCTCAGCTCTCGCCTCCTTTCTTACACAACGGCTCTCTGACCTGCCGTTCCCTGGGGCCAGCGCGGGTCAGACCTCTGCTCAGCCCTCGCCTCCTTTCTTACACAACGGCTCTCTGACCTGCCGTTCCCTGGGGCCAGCGCGGGCCAGACCTCTGCTCAGCCCTCGCCTCCTTTCTTACACAACGGCTCTCTGACCTGCCGTTCCCTGGGGCCAGAGCGGCCCAGACCTCTGCTCAGCCCTCGCCTCCTTTCTTACACAACGGCTCTCTGACCTGCCGTTCCCTGGGACCAGCACGGCCCAGACCTCTGCTCAGCCCTCGCCTCCTTTCTTACACAACGGCTCTCTGACCTGCCGTTCCCTGGGGCCAGCGCGGGCCAGACCTCTGCTCAGCCCTCGCCTCCTTTCTTACACAACGGCTCTCTGACCTGCCGTTCCCTGGGGCCAGAGCGGCCCAGACCTCTGCTCAGCCCTCGCCTCCTTTCTTACACAACGGCTCTCTGACCTGCCGTTCCCTGGGACCAGCACGGCCCAGACCTCTGCTCAGCCCTCGCCTCCTTTCTTACACAACGGCTCTCTGACCTGCCGTTCCCTGGGACCAGCACGGCCCAGACCTCTGCTCAGCCCTCGCCTCCTTTCTTACACAACGGCTCTCTGACCTGCCGTTCCCTGGGGCCAGTGCGGGCCAGACCTCTGCTCAGCCCTCGCCTCCTTTCTTACACAACGGCTCTCTGACCTGCCGTTCCCTGGGGCCAGCGCGGCCCAGACCTCTGCTCAGCCCTCGCCTCCTTTCTTACACAACGGCTCTCTGACCTGCCGTTCCCTGGGGCCAGCGCGGCCCAGACCTCTGCTCAGCCCTCGCCTCCTTTCTTACACAACGGCTCTCTGACCTGCCGTTCCCTGGGGCCAGAGCGGCCCAGACCTCTGCTCAGCCCTCGCCTCCTTTCTTACACAACGGCTCTCTGACCTGCCGTTCCCTGGGGCCAGCACGGCCCAGACCTCTGCTCAGCCCTCGCCTCCTTTCTTACACAACGGCTCTCTGACCTGCCGTTCCCTGGGGCCAGAGCGGCCCAGACCTTTGCTCAGCCCTCGCCTCCTTTCTTACACAACGGCTCTCTGACCTGCCGTTCCCTGGGGCCAGAGCAGGTCAGACCTCTGCTCAGCCCTCGCCTCCTTTCTTACACAACGGCTCTCTGACCTGCCGTTCCCTGGGGCCAGCGCGGCCCAGACCTCTGCTCAGCCCTCGCCTCCTTTCTTACACAACGGCTCTCTGACCTGCCGTTCCCTGGGGCCAGCACGGCCCAGACATCTGCTCAGCCCTCGCCTCCTTTCTTACACAACGGCTCTCTGACCTGCCGTTCCCTGGGGCCAGCGCGGCCCAGACCTCTGCTCAGCCCTCGCCTCCTTTCTTACACAACGGCTCTCTGACCTGCCGTTCCCTGGGGCCAGAGCGGGCCAGACCTCTGCTCAGCCCTCGCCTCCTTTCTTACACAACGGCTCTCTGACCTGCCGTTCCCTGGGGCCAGAGCAGGTCAGACCTCTGCTCAGCCCTCGCCTCCTTTCTTACACAACGGCTCTCTGACCTGCCGTTCCCTGGGGCCAGCGCGGCCCAGACCTCTGCTCAGCCCTCGCCTCCTTTCTTACACAACGGCTGTGGCTGAGCCCTAGAAAAGCTCCTCAGCCCCCCACCACCAGGGGTGGTCCCACGTGGCTGGCAGCTGCAGCCAGACTGTGGACACAGAGAGGGCGGGTGTCCAAGCAGCCGTCTGGAGGGAACAGATGAGCCCATGGAAATCCTGCCCCGCTGAGCTCACGTTCCCAGACTGCACCATTTCACGAATGGGCTCTCTGAGAAGCAGGGTTAGGAATCTGACCTGTTATTCCTGAATCCCGATCCCTCTGGACTGGCAGCCAGCAAACCATCCAGGTGTCAAGAGAGCACCAAGCGTTACCGCTGCAGCGCCTGTCAGCACAGGCCATGCACTCCCCAGGGAACCTGTCCTCCCTCTCGATGCTAGCAGGAGCCTGGGCTTTCTGCTCCAAAGCAGGGAAAGTCAGTTGTATCTCTCTGGGGGCTGCCTTGAGCCAAACTTCCAGGGCCTGCTCTTTATGCCTTACGCCTCTTCTTACCCCTGACCAGGGCTTACCACTGACTAGCGGCAGCAGCAACCAGACAACTTGATTTTTTACCTCTTCCTGGGCCATGACAGCAAATAAACACAACGGGGCCTGCACACGCTGGAGTGTGTGAGAACACACCAGGAAACCTAGGGCCCAGATTGCCACTTGCCAATGAAAACCAGGCACCGATTTTCTGAGCCTCCCTGGTGCAGCCCAGAGTGCGACAGGCAGGCACAACACACCCGGCCTATCCCAGACTCTGCGTGTGGCTCCCAGCCCCGAGGAGAGCAGCCGGGGGCCAGCACTGACACCCACATCCGCTCCCTTCCCACCAGATTCCTGCTGGGCCCAGGGAAGGTTTTACATGGAGCTGCTGATTTTGACAATCTGTTGTCATTCAGGTTTTCCAGCCCTGCTCCCCCAGAACTAATTCCACCTGCTCTGCCGGGCGGGCTGGTCTGCTAGGATCCGTACAGCTGCGACTGGTCACTGTGCAGAGCAGGCACCGCACTGTGGCTGAAAAACCCTAAACTATAACGAATAGTCCCTGCAAGCACCGGAGAGACTAACAAAACATGGAGACGGTGTCACGAGCTCGTGGGCTCAGCCCGCTTCTTCAGGTGACTGGAGCTAAGGGGCCCAGGTTTCAAATGCAGAGCGGAGAAAGGGGATGGAGCGGGAAAGAGAACAAAGATTGTCAGTTCGGGTGTCCGTGCCAAGTGAAGCTGACAGAGCGGGGACTAAGTGCTCAAGTACCCGGCGCTTGGGTGTTTGTCATTCGGGTGTGGAGCCTAGCGGGTAATCCAGGGAAGGTCTTTGTTAGACCTCTGCAGTCAGCAACAGAGAATGTTTCCCTCCCCATCCCCTCTCTTTTGCTGCTGTTTGACACCTGACAGCCTGCTGAAGAAGCGGGCTGTGCCCACAGAAGCTCGTGACACCGTCTCCGCTCTGCTAGCCTCTACGGTGCTGCCAGACTAGTCAATTAGCTGACGTTGGTTCAGGCAGATTAACTCGGCTCCCCTCTGAAACTTTTGCATGTGACGGACGCGCAGGGGCTCTCATGCTGCCCAGCAGCTGTGCCTAGGGAGTGCTCTCCAAGCCAGGGAGGCCCTAGGGTGGCTGTGGGCAGCACAGCTCTTAGAAAATCACCCCCTGGCACCGGCAAGGGAGCCGTGCTAGGACCCTGTGAACACCTGCCCCGGGGAAGGAAAGTCACTGCTAGTGCAGCTTCAAAGGCAGCACATCCCCCCGCCCCCCACTCCTGCTCATTTGCAAAGGCAGACGGAGCCGGCATGGAACCCCCTCGCAGAGCACTCGACCCAGCGCTGTCGGTGGGCAGCAAAGCTGGCAGCTTGGCCGCTGCTGTGTATGGCAGCTTCAGAAAACCAGCAGCCAAACCTCCTCACCCCTCAGCTACAGCAGCCCAGAGCATGTCAGCACAGAGAGGAGGAGCAGGTCTTGCTATTAACTCTCCAGCCTGGAAACAAGGGGGTCAGCGCAGGTCCTGGCTCTGCCACTGACTGCTCAAGACACCTTGGGCAAGTCCCCCATCTGTACAGTGATCCACCCTGTGTGTGTCGTCATGTCTGCTGGCTCGTGGGGCAGGAGCTGTCCCACCGCATACCCAGGGTGTCCAGCACCCAGGCCCTGATCCCGAGCTACCAGCTCAGACACACACCAGCAGGACAGGCAACCAGCTACCCCTGCCCCAGCTCTGAGCCGCAGGAGCCCACCGTGCCGCTAGCAGCTGCCCAAGTACTCACTTTCCACGGGAGCAGCAGGCCCAGTCCCCCTGATGAACGAGGAGCCGGCATCTTGGTGCGTAGTGTCTGCCCCGATGCACGATGAGCTCTGCCTCCAAAGCAAGTGCCTGAGCTCCCAGCAGGCGCCGGCCTTTATCAGCAGCAGCAGGCCTTTGCCGTATCTCGCTCACACGCCGAAGGGAGGCTCCCGCCTGGGGACCCGCGATTACAGGAGCTGCCCCGTTCCAGGGCCTTGGTAAACAGCATTGCAGAGAGCCGGGAGTCTGGAACACGCTCGCTAAACGTGCCTGCAGGCTAGTGAACAGGGCTCCGGCCTGAGGCACCCGAACCCCAGGAAAAGTGCCAGGCACAGTACAGAGAGAACAACTCTCCTGTGAGTTCCTCAGGGCAGGATTGCCTCTGGCCTGGTGCGCCCCGCACCCCGCGCAAGGGGACCAGTCCCCGCGAGCTACGGCGGCAAGGTGACACCCGCTTCCCCCGCCACAGGGCACACGCTGCCTCCAGCCTCCCCCCGGCCCGGCAGGCAGGGAGCCCGAAGCCACTTGGAGCAGGGTCTCTCTGCCCACTCTAGGCGAAATCCCAGGACAGGCCCTTGGAAACAGGCCCTCCAGACGGCCTGCGCCCCGGGACCCTGGCAACTGAATAACGCCCGGAGCGGTGGCTTGCGAAGGGGGCTGGGGGCCTCGCTCACCGGGCTCAGGGCCTGGTGATTCGTTTTGCGGTTTGCAGGTGCTGGGGGAAGGCAGGACAGCCCGGCGCTCGTGTCTCTTTTTAGCTCCCATTCATCAGGAAGCGATGTGCTGACTGCAGCTGCCTCACACACCGAGGCAGGTCCCTGGGCATAAGCATGGCTGGGGGGCTGAGCCTGCACCCCAGAAAGCTGCCATGCAGCGAGCACGCCAGGCCGGGCTCCGGGCAGGCCTGGAAAGAGACGGGTTAACCCCTGCGGGGCTGCACGCAAGTTGGGGCAGCACAATGGAGATCCCCACGCCCACCCCCTCACTCTGCGGGAAACCTGGCCAGCAGGAGGGCCACAAGGCTCCAGGCAGACTCCCAGAGCCAGAGGAACGTCTCAGGCATGTGCCACTGGACGGAGCTCTGCAGCCAGCTCCGGGGCCCCCAGACCCTTCCCCTTGTCTGCTTCCAGCAGCAAACGGCGGCAGGTGGAGGAATTCGCTCCCCAGACTCGTTATCATGGGACAGGGAGAGTAAACAAGGCCTGTTGTCCTCTGGACGGTCTCCCTAGCCCCCCACTGTTCACGGGCCTATGGGCAACCAGCAGTCCATGCTCCTTAAACCCTCTCTCCGTCCAGTCTCTTCACGGCTCCCAAGGCTCAAAGGCAAGTGCTCAGAGATTCCAGTGCAATACGGGCTACAGGGGCTATGGGTCTGGCTACACTACAAAGTTAATTCGAACTAACAGACGTTAGTTCGAATTAACTTTGATAGGCGCTACACAGGCAAACCGCTAGTTCGAACTTAATTCCAACTAGGTAAACCTCATTCTGCGAGGACTAACGCCTAGTTCGAATTAACTAGTTCGAATTAAGGGCTGTGTAGCCCCTTAATTCGAACTAGTGGGAGGCTAGCCCTCCCCAGCTTGCCCTGGTGGCCACTCTGGGCACCACCAGGGAAACTCGTCTGCCCCCCTCCCAGCCCCGGAGCCCTTAAAGGGGCACGGGCTGGCTACAGTGCCCATGCCAGGTGCAAGCCTGCCAGCACCCAGCCAGCAGACCCTGCACCTGGCACGGGACGAGCCAGACACACGCTGCCCCCCAGCCCTCCCCCTCTTCCCGGGACCAGGCTGGCAGCTCCCAGGAACCTGCCCGGGGCTGCAGGAGGCAGGCGCCCGCCTGGTCTAGTGCTGAGATCGTGGATCTCATCCAGGTTTGGGGGGAAGCCTCCAACGTCCACGACCTCCGCACTAGGCACAGGAAAGTGGCCATCTAGGGCAGGAGAGCTGCCAGTCTGGCCACCCAGAAGCAGGTTTACATGAAAACCAGGGTGGTCCAGTGAGACCCCTGACCCTGAGCTTAGAACATAAAAACATAAGAACGGCCGTACTGGGTCAGACCAAAGGTCCATCTAGCCCAGTAGCCTGTCTGCCGACAGTGGCCCACACTAGGTACCCTGGAGGGGATGGACCGAAGACAATGACCAAGCCATTTGTCTCGTGCCATCCATCTCCAGAGGCCAGGAACACCATTTCTACCCCCTGGCTAATACCACTCCATGGACCCAACCTCCATGAATTGATCTAACTTCTCTTTAAACTCTGTTATAGTTCTAGCCTTCACAGTCTCCTGCAGCAAGGAGTTCCACAGGTTGACTATTTGCTTTGTGAAGAAGAACTTTCTGTTATTAGTTTGAAGCCTGTTACCTGTTCATTTCATTTGGTGTCCTTTAGTCCTTCTATTTTGGGAACTAATGAAGAACTTTTCTTTATGCACCCTCTCCACCCGACTCATGCTTTTATAGACCTCTATCATATCCCCCCTCAGTGTCCTCTTTTCCAAGCTGAAAAGTTCCAGTCTCTTTAGCCTCTCTTCATATGGGACCTGTTCCAAACCCCTGATCATTTTAATTGCCTTCCCCTCTCCCACCCTCTCTCTTCCCCTCTCCCACCTCCTTTTCCCAGTCTCCCTGAGTTTTGTTCAATAAAGAGAGTTTCTATTTTTGAACACACGTGTCCTTTATTTTGTACATCAGGAAGGGGGGCTAGGGAGAGGACAGTGGAAGGAGGTGAGGGAGGAATGGGGTACGAGCCCCCAATGGGGAGGACTGGGGTGGCACTGCGGGTTCCTGTGACGGACCGGGCCGTGTCTGGGCACAGCTGAGGGCGTCCGCTCAGGGCGAATTGCTCAAATCCGGGGCTCCTTACAGCCCCCAGACTGGTGACCTCTCCAAACAGGCCACAAACCAGTCCCACAGAGCGCTTCAGCAGCCTGCCTGAAGCCTCCCGAGCAAAACCCCTCCGACACCCCAGCAATATCCGTGCCCCAGATGGCCCCGGGCCTATACACAGGTGGGGGGGTCCTAGCACCCAATCCCACCTACCCCGAACAAGTTCTGTCCGGTTCCAAGAAACCAGCCACAGATTCCTGGTCAATTTACCCTCTGGATCTTACCCACAAATCACGCTGGGCCAATCCTTTAGCATCTAACAACTAAAGGTTTATTATCACACGAAAGAAAAGCCTGAGAGTCAGGTTGTTAAAGAATAGTACGTTACATGCACCGAATCTCCCAGTCCTCGATGCAGGCTCTAGCAGAGATGTCACAGCTGCTGGTTTAAAAGTTCTTGTTGCACATCCTATCATCAGGATGGGTTCACAGGTCTTCCGGGCTCTTCGATCCCTGCAATGCTGCCTCTGGGATGAAGTGCTGAGCTGAGAACAAAATGGCATCGACCGCATGGCCTCTTTATACCTCCTTCCTGGCCTCTCCTTGTATGCAGCAAGTCACCTGGTCAGAGGCCAATCTCTATGTTCCCTGCTGGCTGCTCTCAGGTGACAGCCCCCATTCTTTGGGTGTGTCCATAGCCCATCGAGTGCCATTGTTCCACAGGGCTTCGCTACTCATCCTGTCCATAGCCATGCTTAACCACATTCAGGGAAATATTCAGCTTCCACACAGATTACAGATTCCTACCTACACACACAGACATTATATACTCACATAAATAGCGTACATAAGATCAACAAACAATAAGCTCCCATTCAATACCCCACATGGCTCCCTTTTATACCAATTTCTGGGGCCAACACCCCCACCTAGGGGCGCAGCAGCGATCTGGCTGCTTCCCTCCAATTCAGTAACGTGACAGTTCCTCTCCTGTTGCCCCCCAAATAGCCCCCCCCCCCCCCGGATGGCAGCCTGCGGCAAGTGCAGCCGGGCTGATGGCCGAGTGCTGTGATGTGCCGAGTGCGGGCACTCAGGGCACTGCAAGCCAGGACTGCTTTGCTGTCCCTCATTGAGTTAGACAAGTGAGCGGGGAACCCCTGACAACTGTCTGTCCGGGGTGAGGGTCGGGTCCCTTTAAGCACAGCCCTCGGCTAGCCTGAGGCAGCATCTCCACGCTCTAAGTCCTAACCTGATGCCCTGCCGGCACTGCTTCCGGCCATCCTTAACCTCGGTTCAGGGTCCACTCAACGTGGACATGCTAGTTCAAATTAGCAAAATGCTAATTCGAACTAGTTTTTAGGTCTAGATGCACTAGTTCGAATTAGCTTAGTTCGAATTAATTAATTCAAATTAAGTTAGTTCGAATTAGTGCTGTAGTGTAGACATACCCTAAGAGATGAGTGCAAGCAGCCACGGTCAGCAGGCCGTACAGTCTGAGCACACCCCGACCTCCTAACGCCCATTGCGACGCACGGCCAGCAGGCCGTACAGTATGAGCACACCCCGACCTCCTAACGCCCATTGTGACGCACGGCCAGCAGGCCGTACAGTCTGAGCACACCCCGACCTCCTAACGCCCATTGCGACGCACGGCCAGCAGGCCGTACAGTCTGAGCACACCCCGACCTCCTAACGCCCATTGCGACGCACGGCCAGCACGCCGTACAGTCTGAACACACCCCGACCTCCTAACGCCCATTGCGACGCACGGCCAGCAGGCCGTACAGTCTGAGCACACCCCGACCTCCTAACGCCCATTGCGACGCACGGCCAGCAGGCCGTACAGTCTGAGCACACCCCGACCTCCTAACGCCCATTGCGACGCACGGCCAGCACGCCGTACAGTCTGAACACACCCCGACCTCCTAACGCCCATTGCGACGCACGGCCAGCAGGCCGTACAGTCTGAGCACACCCCGACCTCCTAACGCCCATTGCGACGCACGGCCAGCAGGCCATACAGTCTGAGCACACCCCGACCTCCTAACGCCCATTGCGACGCATGGCCAGCGCACCGTACAGTCTGAATACACCCCGACCTCCTAACGCCCATTGCTACGCACGGCCAGCAGGCCGTACAGTCTGAGCACACCCCGACCTCCTAACGCCCATTGCGACGCACGGCCAGCAGGCCGTACAGTCTGAGCACACCCCGACCTCCTAACGCCCATTGCGACGCATGGCCAGCAGGCCGTACAGTCTGAGCACACCCCGACCTCCTAACGCCCATTGCGACGCACGGCCAGCAGGCCGTACAGTCTGAGCACACCCCGACCTCCTAACGCCCATTGCGACGCACGGCCAGCAGGCCGTACAGTCTGAACACACCCCGACCTCCTAACGCCCATTGCGACGCACGGCCAGCAGGCCGTACAGTCTGAGCACACCCCGACCTCCTAACGCCCATTGCGACGCACGGCCAGCAGGCCGTACAGTCTGAGCACACCCCGACCTCCTAACGCCCATTGCGACGCATGGCCAGCAGGCCGTACAGTCTGAGCACACCCCGACCTCCTAACGCCCATTGCGACGCACGGCCAGCAGGCCGTACAGTCTGAGCACACCCCGACCTCCTAACGCCCATTGCGACGCACGGCCAGCACGCCGTACAGTCTGAACACACCCCGACCTCCTAACGCCCATTGCGACGCACGGCCAGCACACCATACAGTCTGAGCACACCCCGACCTCCTAACACCCATTGCTACTCACAGCCAGCGCACCATACAGTCTGAACACACCCCGACCTTCTAACGCTCATTGCTACGCACGGCCAGCGCACCATACAGTCTGAACACACCCCGACCTCCTAACGCCCATTGCTACGCACGGCCAGCAGGCCGTACAGTCTGAGCACACCCCGACCTCCTAACGCCCGTTGCGACGCGCAGCCAGCACGCCGTACAGTCTGAGCACACCCCGACCTCCTAACGCCCATTGCGACGCATGGCCAGCGCACCGTACAGTCTGAACACACCCCGACCTCCTAACGCCCATTGCGACGCATGGCCAGCAGGCCGTACAGTCTGAGCACACCCCGACCTCCTAACGCCCATTGCGACGCACGGCCAGCAGGCCGTACAGTCTGAGCACACCCCGACCTCCTAACGCCCATTGCGACGCACGGCCAGCAGGCCGTACAGTCTGAGCACACCCCGACCTCCTAACGCCCATTGCGACGCACGGCCAGCAGGCCGTACAGTCTGAGCACACCCCGACCTCCTAACGCCCATTGCGACGCACGGCCAGCAGGCCGTACAGTCTGAGCACACCCCGACCTCCTAACGCCCATTGCGACGCACGGCCAGCACGCCGTACAGTCTGAACACACCCCGACCTCCTAACGCCCATTGCGACGCACGGCCAGCAGGCCGTACAGTCTGAGCACACCCCGACCTCCTAACGCCCATTGCGACGCACGGCCAGCACGCCGTACAGTCTGAGCACACCCCGACCTCCTAACGCCCATTGCGACGCACGGCCAGCAGGCCGTACAGTCTGAGCACACCCCGACCTCCTAACGCCCATTGCTACGCATGGCCAGCGCACCATACAGTCTGAACACACCCCGACCTCCTAACGCCCATTGCGACGCACGGCCAGCAGGCCGTACAGTCTGAGCACACCCCGACCTCCTAACGCCCGTTGCGACGCGCAGCCAGCACGCCGTACAGTCTGAGCACACCCCGACCTCCTAACGCCCATTGCGACGCACGGCCAGCACGCCGTACAGTCTGAGCACACCCCGACCTCCTAACGCCCATTGCGACGCATGGCCAGCGCACCGTACAGTCTGAACACACCCCGACCTCCTAACGCCCATTGCGACGCACGGCCAGCAGGCCGTACAGTCTGAGCACACCCCGACCTCCTAACGCCCATTGCGACGCACGGCCAGCACGCCGTACAGTCTGAGCACACCCCGACCTCCTAACGCCCATTGCGACGCACGGCCAGCACGCCGTACAGTCTGAGCACACCCCGACCTCCTAACGCCCATTGCGACGCATGGCCAGCGCACCATACAGTCTGAACACACCCCGACCTCCTAACGCCCATTGCGACGCACGGCCAGCAGGCCGTACAGTCTGAACACACCCCGACCTCCTAACGCCCATTGCGACGCACGGCCAGCAGGCCGTACAGTCTGAGCACACCCCGACCTCCTAACGCCCATTGCGACGCACGGCCAGCACACCATACAGTCTGAGCACACCCCGACCTCCTAACGCCCATTGTGACGCACGGCCAGCACTCCATACAGTCTGAGCACACCCCGACCTCCTAACGCCCATTGCGACGCACGGCCAGCACGCCGTACAGTCTGAGCACACCCCGACCTCCTAACGCCCATTGCGACGCACGGCCAGCAGGCCGTACAGTCTGAGCACACCCCGACCTCCTAACGCCCATTGCGACGCACGGCCAGCACACCGTACAGTCTGAACACACCCCGACCTCCTAACACCCATTGCTACGCACGGCCAGCGCACCGTACAGTCTGAACACACCCCAACCTCCTAACGCCCATTGCGACGCACGGCCAGCAGGCCGTACAGTCTGAACACACCCCGACCTCCTAACACCCATTGCTACGCACGGCCAGCGCACCGTACAGTCTGAACACACCCCGACCTCCTAACGCCCATTGCGACGCACGGCCAGCACGCCGTACAGTCTGAGCACACCCCGACCTCCTAACGCCCATTGCGACGCACGGCCAGCACGCCGTACAGTCTGAGCACACCCCGACCTCCTAACGCCCATTGCGACGCACGGCCAGCACACCGTACAGTCTGAACACACCCCAACCTCCTAACGCCCATTGCGACGCACGACCAGCAGGCCGTACAGTCTGAACACACCCCGACCTCCTAACACCCATTGCTACGCACGGCCAGCGCACCGTACAGTCTGAACACACCCCAACCTCCTAACGCCCATTGCTACGCACGGCCAGCGCACCGTACAGTCTGAACACACCCCGATCTCCTAACGCCCATTGCGACACAAGGCCAGCGCACCGTACAGTCTGAACACACCCCGACCTCCTAACGCCCATTGCTACGCACGGCCAGCGCACCATGCAGTCTGAGCACACTCCTAACACCCATGCACAGGTGAGCTGGACTCACTACAGATGCACATGTGAGCCAGACTTGCTCCACCGATGGACGTGTCAGTGCTCAGCCAAGGTGGGACCTTGGCATGAGCTGGCACCTTGCCTGCCAGCATCATATTATGCCCTGCCAGGAGAGATGTCCCAGGGTTGGAATATCTTCACCCAGCCACCCTGCCTCCCGTGGGGATGAACTATCACTAGCGGACAGGACACGGTCCCAGGTGCTGAATGTCTCTCCCTTTGGGATTTTTTATTCCCCTCACAGCGAATCTGGCTCCTCTGATCAGTTTGTCTGCAGGGATTACGTGGGACCCTTCGCAGACAAGGCCGCTGCCTCGGGGGCTGTTTGCACACTTCGTGCAGACACAGAAGGGAGAGCAAGAAAGGGCTACAAAAGCCCCGCGTGGTCATTAACTTCCCGGGGGCAAATGAGCAGACGACACTGCCCAGCCCTGCAGCCCCAGAGAGGCTACGGGGTGGATGATGCTCTGCTAGGCGGGAGCTCAGGGAATGTGGCCCTAGGGACCCTGGTGTACTTGCCTGCTGCATTAACGCAACACTCCCACACTCCCTGTCTGCCACAGGCCACGCGCTGCCCACACCAGTGCAGGCTGGTGCCCAGCGTCCCGCAGCCACGTCCATCAATTCGGTCCCACGTCCCCTGTGAGCAAGGCACCATCACTCCAGCGCCTGGGCCTGTCCCTCACAGCTGCTCACTTCTTGTTGCTGCTGTTTGGAGCTGGAAGCAGGCGCCGCTCCCACGGGAACGGGTCTCCTTGCTGTTCATTGCATTCCCATGTCAATCCCACTTCCTCTCACATCCCATTGATCCTGGCACTACCCCTCAGCTCCCCTCATTCACTGCACCAGGCTGCAGCCCGGAACGCCTTCCTGCCCGCCCCGCAGATAGGCCATGGCTAGGCGGCCTAGTGGCAAGCACCGAGGGCAAACGGCCACCAGCAGCCGCTCTCCAGGCAGACAAGGCAAAGCTGCGAGGCTGCAGGCTCTGGGGAAGGCGAGCGCCCCAGAGACAAGCCCATTGGGGAGTCAGGATCAAGAAGGGTTTAACCAGCATTCCAATAACCCTGGTGGTTTGAGCTTGGACAGCTGCCTCCTTCCCCATTCAACCACCCAACGAAGCCAGCAGAGCATCTCTCCGGGGATGCGCTAGCCTGGAGGGCCGCTCTGCACTGCAGGGACACCCCGGGGCTGGGCCATGACAATTGACTCAGGCTACGCGGCTGTTTAATTGCAGATGTTCCAGCTCTGGGATCCTACAGCCCAACCGCCGGGTGAGCCCAAATGTCTACACAGCAATTAACCAGCCCTTTAGCCTGAGTCAGCGGTGATGGGCCAGCTGCTGGTTTTCACTTGCACATCAGACGTGCCCAGCGGGGCTTCATCTTCGCTATCCAGACCCTACACCCCATGCGGGGGGGGGTGAATCTCTCACTAAGCTTCTATATCATGCTTCTGTCTTTGGGGACTGGAGGTCTCCGTGCAGAGACCCTCAAAGAGCATTTGCAAAGGAAAGCCATTTACAGCGCATGCAACAAGATGCCCTTGGAGGAAGGTCACGTTTGTGGCAGGAAAGAGAAGGTCAAGAAAAGTCAGGATTAGTAACAGCAATCATTTCCAGTTTACACTCCCCCCACAGCCTGCTAGGGGTCAAATCTGGGCTAGAAAAACAGGGCAGTCCACCAATTTCAGCTGTGGTCATCAGAGGCTAGGAGTTGGCTACATTACACACCCAGGCCATGCAACTTCTCCAAAATAAGTTTCTTCCCCCACTGAGATGCAGACACATCTGGGCTGGAGCACTGCAGCCATTCTCCAGTTTTAGGTGGGGAGCGAGGAGAACACTGTATTGGGGGAATGGGGCAGTGACCAGCCCAGGAGCTGGTCTTGTCCCCCACAACTGGAGCCTGGCGTTCCTGCCAGGTGCAAGAAGGAAAAGGTGACCTGCAATGAGAACTTTTTTGGTAGCTACAAAGAGCTTTTGTAAACTGCAAAGTTCTGTCCCTGAGATTCCCCTGAGAGACTTTGAAGAAAACTTTCAACTGTGCTCAGATGTAGCCCTGAAAGAATTCAAGGCCTCTTCCTCTGAGCGCGCTGTAACTAGAGCAGAGAACTCGGCACCCCACTCACTTTACTGCTTGCTGCCTGGTGCCAATATTCAGGACGGCAGCCTCAGCTGTTCTTTTGCTCTCACTTAAGGGCGGGGGGAGCCCATGTGGCCAAGGGAGCTCACACACCCTGCCTCGGGAAGAGGACGTGCCGTCCCTTACTGAGGGGAAGCCATGCGCTTTGCTGCACTGCCGGGAACGGGATGCAGCAGCTTTCTGCCTGGAACCGCTGTGCCCACTGGTCACTCCGCAGAGCATTGCACGTGTCCCCGCAGGCAATCGCAACGGCTCCTGCGTGGGGGTCGCTCTGTGCCAGGTGACTGCCATGTGGATTTGCCATGCACCGGTGCCTCAGCAGCTCCAGCTCCCTGCCCCGGGTTAGCGCTTTCATCTTGCCTGGTGAGACGTGGCCCGTTGGCCACTCACCGGCCGTGGCTTCAGGGAGGACCCTGCGCCTCAGGGATTGCCCACCCGGCGCTTACTTTAAGAAACGGGCACGTGATGTTAAAGCTGAATCAGCAAGTGCAGCTAAATCATTTAAACCCTCGGCCGTTCCATTAGTGCTGCTAGCCTGGGCCGCAGAAAGGGGCTGGGCTCCTGGGAGCAGGGCAGCACACACAGAGCCGCCCCCAGCCCCTTCCAGCAGTTCGGGTTGCACAGCCAGCCTGCCCCTGCAGCCTGCTTTGCTGCCACGCTGGCTAGTCGTGGAGGTGCCGAGAGCTCAGGGCTCCCAGCGCAGCAGCTCTGCCCTTCTGACAAACAGCCCCCCCCTTCCAGGGGGTCTGAGCCACCCCCGCAGGCTGCTGAGAAGGCTCCCTAGACAGCTGGCCTGCTCCACGTCCTTGGTTGGCTCCACGGAGAGCAGGGGGCCAGGGATCCACCAAGCACAGGGCGAGGTTCCAGCTCTTACGAACCCTCCCCTCTCCCCGCTGGGCTCTCTCCTTTATTGAGAGAAGCCCCCACGGCCAGGCCGATTTCCAGCTCCCAGGAGCGTGGGGCAGACCACGCCTAGCTGGGCCAATGTTACTCACCCCAGCAAGCGAGGGACACTTCCCTGCAGGGCCTGGGCACCTCTCTCTTCGTTTCACAACCCTCCCTCAGGGGACGCCCAGAAGTAACTCAGGCGCAAGAGCTCTCTGGCTGGCCCTGCTTGGCTGAGCCTCTCGCAGGCAGCTCCCCCAGAGCACAAAAGCCTCGGCACACGGGCAGGTGCAAAGTCCCTGCTCCATTGTCAGCCTGGTGGGGCCCGGGCCTGGAGTCCTGGCTCTCACCCTTTGCAGATACTGCTCCCCTCCTGGCAGCCTGATCTGCCTTGCGTACCCCTCATTTAAAAACAACATGCTTACAAAATCGGCCATAACAATCCAAGCGTCACAGCGCACTGTTGCTGACGGTCTCGTTGTCACCATATAATCACCCAAGTCATCAGTGGGGAGATGAATATTGCATTTACACTTCAGTGCATAGCAGAGAGCAGCGCACACCAGCCATTCGATGGACGCAGTTGATTCTGACTTTGCTAGTTTTTGATGTAGCCTGTTGTAAAACTAGGCACCTACCTAGATGAGCTGCTGTGTCTCCTGGAAGACCTCTGCATAGAGGTGTGGGGGTGCTGCAGCTCCCCAGTTTTTGTGGGGGTCCCGGGCATCTTCCCTCACGCACGGCCCTGGCATTGACGGCCCTGCACCCAGAGCTCAACTCCTGGTTCTGCATGTGGGGTCCAAGCCCAGGACTCCCTCCCACCCTGCACATGGAGTCCCGACTGCCACTGGACCTGCACCGGGGTCTCCAGTCCAGCCCGGCACGCAGTGTCCCGGCTACAGCTAGACCTGCACCTGGGGCTCCATTCCCGGCCTCGCTCCTGGCCCTCAGCTCTCGGCTGCCATCAGCCCCGCACCTGAAGTATGTATGCAGGGGCCCAGCTGCTGCCAGCCTGGAACCAGGGGCTTTGCTCCCTGCCTTGGCCCCCATGTTCGCATCCCCCCCTCTCCAGAGCCACGGCTTCACTTCTGGCCCAGGCTCCGGGGGATGAGGGGCATGGACAGGAGACAGGTCGGGGCTGAGGTAAACATTCTGGGGTGGGGGCCATTGGCTTCCAGCGCTCCCACTGTAAGAAACGTCCCAGCGCCTCCGCATGCCCCAGGGCTACCTGTAACTGAGACCACGAGCTCGGAGGACAGGCTAACAGCTAGGAGCGCCCTCCCCCGCGACCCAGGAGTACAACGCAGAAGGTCAAAGCCTCGGGGCGCCTTCACCAGGAGTTAGTGCAGAGCGGTGCTGCAGAGAGCCACAGGAACTGCACGGTCAGTACCAGCACACGCTGCCTGTGGCGCCGATGGTACCAGCGCGGACTGTGCTCTGGACTCTTTTGCTACACAGCAGTGGGAGAAGAGCAGGCCTTCCTGAGAACAAGGCCATGGGAAAGGGCAGGAACAGGCCTGCCTAGAAATGGGCCAACCTGCTGCTTCGGGACTTCAGGGCTACTAGCAGTTAGCTGGGACAATGCACGAGGGGCTGCAAGCGACGTGCCGCACAGACAGAGGCATGCACAGTCTGCATGCCGACTGACGTCCTGCAGCGAGACACAACGAGCCACCCCGAGCTACCCAGAGGCAGGGAGCGACACCGAGAGACAAGAAATCTGAACGAACTTTCAGCTTTCACTCATGCCATCTGATCATACCTGAAAGCCAGAAGCACAAAATCATACAGGGTATGTCTACACTACCCCGCTGGTTCGAACTAGGAGGGGAGCGTAGACATACCCACAGTGGGTAAAAGGCATTCAAGAGCGATAACAACTGAGAAACTTAATAAAACTGCAGGGCCAGATGGTTTTGCAATTGGCTCAGACTCTTTCAGAACCAATCAACCCATCCCAACACTGGCCAGTGTTCTCAGTTACAGAAACAGAAAAGTTCAGTACTTCCCCTGGCAAGGACCAACAGGGAAGAATCCGGAGGTGCGGGCCCCCGGCCCCTCAAGGAGATTTCTTCTCACACCCAAACCCAGCTAGAAGGCAGACACTTCACAGGCAATATTAAAATGTAAGGACTCCTGGGTTGTGTCCCAACTATAGTGCCCAACTCCCTGGGACGGGTTCTGGGCTGGACTCCCAAAGCCCATCCCACTGCACACAACACTAACACAGATGAAACAATGAAATTAAACACCATTTGACAGAGCTGAGTGTGTGAAAACATAACAACAGCCACACTGGGTCCTTCTAGCCCAGCCTCCTGTCTGCTGACAGTGGCCAATGTCAGGTGCGCCAGAGGGAATGAAGAGAACACATAACCATCAAGTGATCCCACCCGTCACCCATTCCCAGCTTCTGGAAAACAAAGGCCAGGAACATCATTCCTGCCATCCTGGCTAATAGCCATTGATGCATCTAACCTCCATGAATCTATCTAGCTCTTCTCTGAACCCTGGTAAAGTCCCGGTCTTCACACCATCCTCTGGCAAGGAGTTCTACGGGTTAACTGTGCACTGTGTGAAGAAAAACGTCCTTTTCTTTGTTTTAACCTGCTATTCATTCATTTGGTGCCCCCCAGTTCTTGTGTTATGGGAACAAGTAAATAACTTTTCCTTAGTCACTTTCTCCACCCCGGTCAGGATTTTATAGACCTCCATCATATCCCCACCCTTAGGCATCTCTTTTCCAAGCTGAAAATAAATAGATTCCTTGCCCTTCACAAGCCCCAAGAGAACAATGACCCCACAAGAACAAGATTCAGGGCCTGCTCCTGCAACTCACTGTTCACATGAGCAAATCACACAAACCGTCCCATTGACTGCGCCAGTAAAAACTACCCTGACTTGCAAGAGAAAGGGCTTGAAGGGTCTCCCAGTTGTAACCCAAATGCACTACCAAGGTAAGATCAAAAGCACAGCCAACGGCGGAGGAGGAGAAAGCAGCAGCAGCAGAGAATGGGAGAGAAGCTATATGTTAGCCTTTGGCTTGGAGAGATGCCACGGCCGTGCCTCTTCTAAAATCTCAGGAGATTAGTAAACTATGTATAATAAAGCAAACTGCAGTGAGTCAGCCAACCTGGCAGACAACTGCTTTCAGGGTCTGTGGACACCTGCCTAACCCAGGTGTTCCTGACTAGGTATGTCCCCAGGCAGGCCGGCAATGCACGCAATAAAGGAACAATGCTAATGAGCCACCACTTGGCCGGGCCAACCAAAAAGGAGAGTTATGCCACTTAGCTATAAATGCGACCGGATTAGCTAGAGTTTCTCCAAAACTTGGGCTGAAGTGAGGGAGGCCAGCACCTCGCCCCATTGTGTGCCCCAGAAAGGAGAAGGTCTAAGAGGGTTGCAATATATAGGTTGGTATCCTCGTAAAGCCAGCCAGAAGCAGCCAAGGCTGTTGGAGACGTAATGTGGTCTCCTAGAACTGGAAGGGACCTTGAGAGATCATCAAGTGCAGTCCCCTGCACTCCCAGCAGGACCAGGCACCATCTTAACCAGGGTTACTTGTTTGTGGGCCGCGGTGTGGTTTGGGTTTATGCGGGGCTCAACACACGGCCCATGGGTGGGAGCCAAGACAAAAAAGTAGTCAATATATGGTCTTCTGTTGAGATGCGTTTTAGTATTAAATCCCTGGCCTGCCATTGCTCTATAAAAGTGCTGCCATGTGGGTGGAAATTGGGTAAATATTGCATTTCATTAATATCTGCAGAACTGACTTGGCTGGCGTGTTTGTAGTCTTGCCTTAACCTTTATATTCATGACCGGCAGTGTGAAAGAAGCTATTTGCATAAATATTTGCATGTCTATGCAACCACACTTACGTTGCGGCCCTCGGCATGTGCTGTGAGTATCATTGTGGCCCCCCGAGCTTCCAAAGTTGAGTAGCCCTGATCTAGACCATCCCTGACAGAGGTCTGTCTAATCTGCTCTTAAACATCTCAAATGATTGAGATTCCAAACCACCCTGGGCAATTTATTCCAGTGCTTAACCACCTTGACAGTTAGAAAGTTTCTCCTAATGTCCAACCTAAGCCTCCCTTGCTGCAATTTAAGCCCATTGCTTCTTGTCCTGTCCTCAGAGTTCAAAGAGAATAATTTTTTCTCTCTGCTCCTTGTAACACCCTTTTAGATACTTGAAACTGCTCTCATGTCCCCTCTCAGCCTTCTCTCTTCCAAACGAAACAAACCTAGTTCTTTCAATCTTCCTTCAGGGGTCATGTTCTCTTGACCTTTAATCATTTTTGTTGCTCTTTTCTGGACCTTCTCCAATTTCTCCAAATCTTCCTTGAAAAGCGGTGCCCAGAACTAGACACAATACTCCACCTGCGGCCTAATCAGCACAGAGTAGAGCGGAAGAATTGATTCTTGTATCTTGCTCACAGCACTCCTGCTAATACATCCCAGAATGTTATTTGCTTATTTTTGCCAGTTGACTGTTGACATATTTAGTTGTGGGCCAATTTGACCTCTCCTCCTCTCCCGATTCCTTTCTGCAGCACTCCTTCCTAGACAGTCACTTCCCATTCTGAGTGGCTGCGTCTAGACTGGCATGATTTTGCAGAAATACTTGTAACAGAAAAGTTTTTCCATTAAAAGTATTTCTGCAGAAGAGCGTCTGGATTGGCAAAGATCTGCACAAGAAAGCTCTGATGGCCATTTTAGCCATCGGGCTGTCTTGCGCAATAAAAGTAAGGTGCCTGTCTACAGTGGCCCTCTTGCGCAAGAGGGCTTATCCCTGAGCGAAAGCGTGAAAATATTTGTGCAAGAAGCACTGATTTGTACATTACAAAGTCAGTGCTCTTGTGCAAATTCAAGCGGCCAGTCTAATCGCACCCTATGTGTGAAACAGACAGTTCCTCCCTAAGCGGAGTACTTTGCGCTCCTTGTTGAACTTCACCTTCCAGTCTGGCTGACTAGAAGCCCACAGCAAAAAGCCAGGCCTCAGTGTGAAATGGACTGATACCAAGTACACATGGATCGGGGGCACAAGGCTTGAATTGCTTTTTAGGGTTTTCTTTTTACTCTTTTGACTTGTGCATGTGGCTTTATTTGGGGACCAGAGGGGCTGGTATCTCCAGGGCCAAAGGAGTTCTTCTAGGACTGGACAATATCTCACCGCAGCTCACATTGTTCCTATGTGTGTCTATTCAGGAACCAATCCCAAGCCGACTGTGGAGTTTTCAAACACGTGAAATATTCTCTGTTCTCGATGAATTTCCCTAGTAGGGCCTGTACGCACACTGAGCAGATGCGCTGCATTGGCTTGTTCCATGACTCACGTTGTTATTCCTTTCATTCCCTGACTGGATGACTTAGCTAATGAAAACTGTCAATTTCGCCCCTGCACGTACCACCTGGCTCACGTGCGTTGTGAGTTCAGCTCAGGCACTCACATGCGCACAGGCCGGAAACACAAAAGGGAAGCAAATCCAGCTGCTGCCGGAGTCGAATGAATATTCACGAGTAAGCTCTAGAGCTGAGGAGACCCCAGAGGATCATTCCAGCTCCTTTTCCCATCCCCCTGGGGCAGGGAGCAGCCCACCCAAGGTGAAGTGCCCACTGGGGTGTCTTAGCTCAAAGGCAAGCTGGCTGGAGAGCAGAGGGGCACCTGTCTCAGCCAGAGTCTCTCCTGAAAAATCCCAGCTCTGGGAACTTGCAGAGCTTGGCCCTGTGCCCAGCAGCATGGGCCAAGGACAAACTGCTTCTTAATTACTGCTTACGGTGCAGGGTTACGCTGTCGACTGGGCAGCCGCCGGGCTGGGAAACATGCTGAGCCCTCATCAGCCTGCCGTTAATCGATCCCAGCTATCGAGCCAGTTGGATCCACTGGGGCTGCTGGCACTGGCAGGGGGCTTACACAGCCTGCCTGCTGGGGAGCACAGGATCCAGGGGAGGCTCTTGGTGGCCAGGAAAGGTGCACGCCAGCATGCGGGGCAGACGGGCAAGGCTGAGGGTGCAGAAGGAAGACGAGATGCCACATGCTCCTCACTCACTCCTGTGTCCCTGCAGGCCGGAAAGTGGGAATTCTCCACAGGCGCAAGGGGAGAGCCAGTCCAGGACTGGTCCCACAGCCTCCAGGCCCCTCCTAACATGGCTTTCTTCTCCGCACTGCCCCGCTTCTCTACGCCTGCACCAGGACAGCGGGTCCTGCACACCCGGGCCCCTGTCCTGGCCACATGGGCTCAGCAAGGTGGAGAGACACCTTGGTCGGCACTTTCCATCTTTCTACTGCCAGTGCCGCTCCGCATTTCGCCAGCCTCTTCCCGTCCGTGGAATGTCGGGTATTTTCTAATGAAGTAAGTTTTATTATTATCATGAGTATCAGGACATAGTTGTGTACAGCCTGGCTGGTGGATGCGCTCACCCTGCGTAGTCACACTGCGGGAGCGTGTCGACCAGCCAGGCAGTATGCAGTAGAAAGGAGGGGTGTGGGATAGAATCCCTGAGGCCGGACTCACCCATGCGCCCCACTGGGACCATGCGCAGGATGGGCAGCACCCCGGGATCTGTGTACGCCTGGGCCAGCCCCGCTCCACTCCCGGTCAGTCCCCCTCCCCCAATCTGAGCTCAAGTGTGTCCGGTATTTTTTTGAAACCACCTGGTAACCCTAGGGCTGTGTCTAGACTGGCCAGTTTTTCCGGAAAATCAGCTGCTTTTCCGGAAAAACTTGCCAGCTGTCTACACTGGCCGCTTGAATTTCTGGAAAAGCACTGACAATCTCATGTAAGATTGTCAGTGCTTTTCCGGAAATACTCTGCTGCTCCCGTTCGGGCAAAAGTCTTTTTCCGAAAGACTTTTGCGCCAAAAGGCCAGTGTAGACAGCAGAGTACTGTTTTCTGCAAAAAAGCCCTGATCGCGAAAATGGCAATCGGGGCTTTTTTGCGGAAAACCGCGTCTAGATTGGCCATGGATGCTTTTCCACAAAAAGTGCTTTTGCGGAAAAGCATCCTGCCAATCTAGACGCACTTTTCCAAAAATGCTTTTAAAGGGAAAGTTTTCCATTAAAAGCATTTTCCGAAAATCATGCCAGTGTAGACGTAGCCTAGCTGTCACAGGCCAGGTCTCTGCAGGGCTTGGCCACCTGGCCTGCACCAGGGACAGGCTGTCACAGGCCAGGTCTCCGCAGGGCTGGGCCACCTGAGCGGGACAATCAGCACCCCCAGAGGGAAGTCCTTGTGCATGCAGCCTGTATTTGAGCCAGCAGAAGTCACTGCCATGAGTAGACGTAGCCTAGCTGTCACAGGCCAGGTGTCCGCAGGGCTTGGCCACCTGGGCCTGCACAGGGACAGGCTGTCAGTAGGGTTGCCAGGTGTCCGGTTTCGAACTGGACAGTCCAGTATTTGAGCTTTCTGTTCGGGAAACAAATTGAAAAAATAGAAATGTCCGGTATTTTCTAAATCAGATGGGATGTAGATTGTGATGTCATGTCAGGTGTGTCCGGTATTTTTGCTGAAACCATCTGGCAGCCCTATCTGGATCCGTGACAGTAAATAGCAAACCTGTAACCGAGGGTTTAGAAAGTGGACGTGCCCTCCGAGGGCAGGGCAGGTACCGCGCTCCCCGCTGGCGACAGGGAGGACGTGGCCACTGCAGTGGGTTAGCCATCAGTGCGCCACTGTGGTTGGTGCTAGTCACTGTCAGATACAGGATACTGGTCTAATCTGGACTAGCAACCTCCATTCGCCTATGGAGTCGGTGAGTGCAATCGACTCCACTCCCATCCTGCGTAGCCCCAGCCACTGGACACTGGGTGTCCGGATTGCTGCCATCATGAGCAGTGAGCAGGGCTGCTGGGCAGCCCGGGTCCTGCTATTCCAAGCCAGGAGCTGGGAAAAGGCTGCTGCCCCCTAGGCCAGCTGCCGCCCCATCAAGACCTCCAGCCTCAGCCCTTGCAGGGCTGCTGAGAAGACATTGTGCACAGCCCCCCAGTTCCTCCCAGGGCAGCAATGCAAAAGTCTAGCCAGGGTCTCAGTCACGACCCCAAGCTAAATTCACTCCCCTCCCTGGTCCACCTGTTTGCCTCCCTCTTGCTACCACCCTTCTGTCCCCTGCACCTCGGCCTCTTCCACCCAGCCGTGGAGGGCGCCAGGGCTGTGTCAGTGCGAGCAGCATTGGCACCCTTCTGCGTGGAGCAAGGCTGCTCTTTGGAGGTGGGTTGCAGCAGGGTCCCTCCATCTCTGGAGACGCCAGCTCTGCCTCTCCACAGAGCGCGCACCCAAAGGGAGCCGGTTTGCACTTCCAGCCGGGTGCAGAGGCTCGCCGCCCTTGCTCTCTGCCACAGGCCTTGCTTAATGGCTGTGGAAGGGCTCAGCTATCAACACCAAGGCAGCGGTGTTCACACCAGACATTCAATTAATTCTAATCTACATTCAAACCACAGCTCCTCCCGCCTCTCGCTGGCCAGGACAAGTGGCCGGGAAGAGGCAGTACAAGGACGATCGCAGGAAACATTCTGGACTGGCTGGCATGGCACGGCCCGAGGGAGGCTGGGCTGGTGAGTGGCTGGCGCACTGCGCTGGACATTGGAGGGCAGCTGGCCAGAGCATTTCCACACTCACAAAGCAGGAGGCCAATCGTCCTGAGAAATGTCCATTTTCGGACAAGCTGTGACTGACCCCTGGGCCGCCTGCCCACAGCAACCCAAACTAGGCGAATGCCCCCCCCATCGGCTCTGCGGGGCTGGACGTGGGGTGCTGCCGAGTTAACTTTCCCATCGAACGCTGATTTTCCGTTAGCCAGTCCCAAGCCCTGACCCACGTATCCCGCTATGAACGTTATCGCATGAGCCGAGCCCAGCCCCCTGTGCCACTAACTGGAGCCCTCCCCCCAATCACTGCAACATTCGGGAGGGAACGGTGGCTCTGATATGGGGGAGATCTGCTCGAAATCGGGTTCACGCCAACGCAGGCAGGGTAATTAATGGCTGATCAGGGACAGCTGGATACCCAGGGCCTTGAGGGTGATTTCATCGCATGGCAGCTTTCCTAAGATCTCATTCAGTTACATAAGAAGCCTCTGGATGTGAGCAGCAGAGTCCCAGAGCCGCTGAAACCCTCGCTCCAGTGCTGCTCTGGGAAAGTGGATGGGAAATGGCTCTGAAATGGGAGAGAAGAGAGATTCTTACTTCCCCCGAGCTGAGAACTGCTCGCCGCGCATCGGAGCCCTTCCCTGGCCTTGGGGACACCCCCAGAATGCGTTCACTGTGGAACCGGAGCCTCCTCTCGAACCTGCCCCTTCCCACGCAAGCAGCCTCCGAGCCACCGGAAAGTCTATTGTCTGACTGGAAAGCAGGGTCTCTATTGACTAAAGATGTATATGAATTTGGACCCAGAAAAGCTTCTCTACAGAAGCAAGGGAAGTTAGCATCTCACGCAGTGTCAGTGATGAGCCTGAGCAGATGGGCTAGTAATTAATTCACATTATTCACAGAAACATCTATCATGGCTACTCGTGAGAACAATGGTGAGACACGTGGTACCTGGTGACATTGCTGTATACGCCCAACAGCCAAAACCGATGAAACCACCGTGCCAGCAACCGACGGCTGATTCCAAGAGACACGAGGTAACAGGAGCTGAATAAGTAACAACCGACTCAAGGAGCCGCTGGGGGCTCCCCCACCTCGCCCAGGGGAAGCTGTTTGTGTCGGAGGTCAGGTCTTGCTGCATAGCCTGCTGGAGGTGATTAGCTATGGTGCCAGCAGCAGCCACAAGAGAGCTTGGCAGGGGGTGCTGAATTCCCAGGGGCTGCTGCACAAGAGGAGAGGGAAGCTGTGGCACTGGCCCCAGCGTTTCCACTGACTGGAGGGACCAGTCGTGTCCGTAGTGCCCAGAACAGGCTGTATCGGGCTCCCTGCTGCAGCGAGGCTAACACAGGGCATGGCACAGTGCCCGTCACCCAGCAGCAACTGAAGGCTTGTGCACAGAGCCATGGCCCTAGCTGGGAGCAGCCCTAGGAGCAGGAGCCCTGGGACGCGACACAGGTGTATGGGCAGTGCCTGCCGGCAGGAGACACCAATGCATCGGAGCTTAGCAGAGGCACTGGCACAGGGGCTGCGCAGGGGGGTGGGCGCCCTGCCCCAAGGAGCCAGGCCCACAAAATTCTGCCTGAGAAACATGAAAGTCCTGTGAGCTGCCATGGCAACGCCGGAGCGGGGATTTGCCTGCCTTTGATGTGTTGGGCGGTTTAAAGCGTGTCGAACGGCACTGAAGGCTGGCAGCTGTGGGGATGCACCTGCCCTTCCTGCTGACAGGCAGGTCCCCCAGGGCGGCGAGTAGCTACCCACAAGCAGCCCCCGCCCCAGCTGGCTCGGGTCAGTCCCATCAGGGTTCAGCAGGGTAGTGGGGTAGCTTTAAAGGAACAGCTGTGCCACCCTGGGCAGGCGCCACCAGGCTCCCGAGGAGTCGCTGCAGGGCACGTGCGGCCACAGCACAGGACCTGGACCTGCCTCCGTCTCCCTTTGCAGCAGGGAGGAGGAGGAAGGAAGAGCAGCTGTTTGAGCTCCACTGAGCCCCGGCACCTTCCCGCTTGCCAGGCCAGCCCGGCGAGCCGCTTGCCTTCAAGGCCACGTTTCCATGCATTGTTTAGCGCCAGGGCTCCCCGAGGCGCCGTGTGAGACCAATGCTGCCAGCACCAAGATACGTTAGCAGAGCATGCACCACCCCCGTCCCTCGCCTCTAGCAGGCTGGGACGAACCATTCAGCCTGTGTCAGGGGACAAAATGGGGGGTCGGGGGCAATTCTTTAATTCTTTCAACTTTTAAAAAGTTCCTAAGTAAGAGCTTTAGTCTCGGTGCAGCCAAAATTAGCTTCAAATCATGATTCCCGGACACCTGAAATGGAGCAAGAGAAACCCCGCAGGGTAACCTCTGCCACTTGCATCCCGTGTTGCTTCCCACGGTCCAAAGACTCAGGCCTCTTCCGCAGCAGAGCACTGGATCACTTACCCCCTGCTTGAACTAAAGCGCCCAGTTCTGGGCTGAGAAGAAGCAGCCTGCAAACAGCTGACAGAAACACCGCACAGCAATTCAAGGAGCCAGCGTCCAGGGCAAACTGCAGCAGGAATGAAGGGGGCAGAACACGATTACCGAGGGTGGAACGGGGCCAGCGCAGCAGAAGTGGAAGCCCCAGGCTTGGGGGAAGCCCTGGAAGAGCTCTGGTAACACCAGCGGGCAGGGCCTTGGCTTCAAAGCCCGTCCACACACACCATTTCGAGCCAAACGTTTGACTGTCTTTAAGGTTTCTGAAGGGGAAGGTAACCTTGCCCTTCAGTTGAGGAGAGCAAAGAGCTTTGTGATGCAATAAAACAGGGGAAGGGAACCTGTTTTGGGTTGGGAGCCACCTCCAGAAAAACCTCAAACCTCCAGAGCTCAAACCTCCAGAAAAATCAGTCGGGGCCACACACAAGTGAGAGGCAGCCCTCCCCCCAGAAAAAATAAAAAGCCCCAAGCTGACATGGCCCCGGACTGAAAAGCAGAAAAAGACTCCCCACATTCCCCTTACACACTACAGCTGGGGGGGGGCAGTGGATTTTATGGGGCCCCCTAGGCTCTGGGACGCAGCCAAAAGCAAGGGGTTCAGTGTGTGACGGGGGGCTGCCGGGAAGGGGGCTTGGCATGCCTGGGACAGTGGTAGTGTGCAGGAGCAGAGTGGGGATGCAATAGTGTCACGTTACCGGAGTTTAAGGGAAGCAGCCAGGGCACAGCTGCACCCATGGGGGGCTGTTTGTCCCAAACGTTGGTAGAAAGGGGCCATGTGAGGTGTCAAACAAAAGCTTATTGTCTACTGATTCTGTATCTGCTCTTCATAGATCTGTATAATGTCTGTGTGTGGAGTTCTGAATATGGACTCTGTGTTGATACTGGAAGTTTCTCTGTATGGGATTGAGCAGCAGACGAAGAATGCTCAGCCTATGGACATGCTAATGAGCAAGTCTCCATGGAACAATGGCCCTCTATAGGCCAAGGACACACCTCAAGAATGGGGACTGATACCTAGGGGCTACCAGTAGGGAACACAGGGACAGGCCACAGGCCAGGTGACCTGCTGCAGCCAAAAAGAGGCCAGGAAGGAGGGATAAAGATGCCATGCGGCAGCCTCCATTTGATCTTCACATCTGCTCCTGATCCCAGATGCAGCCTCACAGGGAATCTCGAGCCGGGAAGAACTGTGGAACCATCCGGACTTAGGATGTACACCAATGTCTGTTAAGTCAGCAGTTATAACGTCTCTGCGGTGAGCCTGCACCGAGAACTGGGAGATTCGATGCACGTAACGTACGATCCTTTAACAACCTCACTCTCCGGCTTTTCTTTCTCTTAGCAATAAACCTTTAGATGGTAGATGCTAAAGGATTGGCCCAGCGTGGTTTGTGGGTAAGATCCAGAGGGTAAATTGACCTGGGATCTGTGGCTGGTTTCTTGGAACTTGTTCAGGGAAGGTGAGATTGGGCTCTAAAGCCCCTCACCTGTGTATGAGGCCCGGGGCCATCTGGGACATGGATATTGCTGGGGTGTCGGAGGGTTTTGCTCATCAGGCTTCTGGCTGGCCAGACTGGCAGCTGAAGCGCTCTGGGGGACTGGTTTGTGGCCTGTTTGGGAAGGTCTCCAGTCTGGGGTTGTAAGGAGCCCTGAATTTGAGCAATTCGCCTCAGCTGTGCCCAGGCCTGGCCCGGTCCGTCACAAGTAGCAGGCTGGGGAGGCTGCAGGGCTGGAGCACCAGCACCGGCTCCCCAATCCTGGGGGGAGGGAGGGAGAGCCTCAGGGGCCAGATCCAGGCAAGCCGGGGACCAGATTCAGCCCCTGGGCTTTAGCTTCCCCGCTACTGCTCTATGGCTATGGCTGTCTACACCTGCTAATGGAATTCATTTACCCAGCCAAAGCAGTCACGCCCAGGGAAAAGGGGAAGCCCAGCTCCTGGCAGCCCAGGAGGGGAGGGATGGGAAATACACCTGTCTAGTTACCTCTGGCATTTCCCAGCCTTCTGCCGCTCGTGCTGCCTGTGGGGGGTGCTTCTGTAAAGGAAAGGACTCAGGGCTCGTCTGCCTTCCAGGTGCACTGGCAATGCGCACTGAAGAGCCACTGATGCCAACAGGAGAGCTGCTTGCACAGCAGGGCCAGATTGACACGCTGAGCTGTGTCAAGGTTAAGTCTAACAGGACAATGAAAATAGAAACAAAGTTTTATATTTGCACAGGGAAGGGTGCAACTAAAGACTCGTACGTTTTTTATTTAGCAGCCCCTCGTCATGTGAGGCCCTAAGCTACTCTGATGGGTGTAGCCCCCCCCCACATAACACTTCCTATGTTGGGGATGGGTCAGTCTAAGTGTTGCACTCGGCGGGGGGGGGGGATTTTGCATCCCCTGAACGATGCTGCTATACCTACATTAATTAGTAATAGAGGCCAAGCTAGGATCTCCGGCTTTGAGGGGGTACGTCTAGACTACAGGCTTTTGTTGACAGCTGCTTTGTCGACATGAGAGTGTAGACGCAAAGGACATGGTAGATGCAATAGCACCTTCTGGCAACAGAGCTCTGTCGACAAAGGCGTTATTCCTCGTAGAATGAGGTTAACCACCGTCAACATAACGGCCAAGTTCTGTCAATGTTCTGTCGACAGAACTCAGCGGCAGTGTAGACGCAGGTTTAGTTTTGTTGACAAAAGTCCACTTTTGTCGACACAACCCTGTAGTCTGGACACACCCAGGGTGAGGAATCAGAACAGCAGCTAATATCTTGCAGTTTGCAGGGACAGCCCTTCAGGTACCAAAGAATTCATTTCCCAACTCTGATCAGGTTTGCTATCATGGTTGAATGAATACATAGGTTACCGCTGGACAGCCCATCCAGTAATCCTGCTTTTCCAATGGGCAACATTAACTGCATATGTGAAATATACTCACTGAACCTTCCATCAAACCATAATCTTATAGGCAGAGTTTGGCACACATGGGCTCCTGCAAACACTTCGGATGTTTTCATGTAGTCCACATTTTGCCTGGCCCTAAAGTACACTGCTTATAGGATCTGAGCCTTCTATTGAGAGCCTGCTCCAAAATTAAAATATATTCATATGCTCAGTGTCAATTTCCCGTTCTTTAACGTCTTCTCCTTGCCCACCGATGGCCCTGTGGATAACCCTAAATAATCCCTAGCCCTTCTCTCTACACCTTGCAATACACTGCCTCCAAGACCACACATGAGCTGCGTATACATGTGGATGGAGCCATCACAGCTCCATAAACACACACGTTTATAGCGACACCTCGGCCAAAGGCAGGCTCCTGAATCCGCACTTAGGCACATAGCTCGCGACTCTAAAGCTCTGCAGGGACCCAGCAGCTCTCACTGACACCAGTGGCTTTCCTAGCTGCTGCAGCCAGGATTTCATTCAACCCCCAGCATACGGGGTGAATTTGTTCTAGGGACTTCTGACAAAGTGGGTCTTTGCCCAGAAAGCTTATGCTCCAATGAATCTGTTAGTCTATAAAGTGCCACGGGACTTCTCACCGCTTTTGTAGATCCAGACTAACACGGCTCCACCTCTGATATAGGGACTTTGGTTTCTCTTGTAAGCACAAAGCAGACAGAATTCTACTCGGGGCTGGGGCTGGGCACTGCTGGACAGGATGCAGCAGCTGGCGAGACAGGGAAGGGGCATTAATGACAGTGGCTGTCGTTACAAGCACATGAACAGTCTCCATGTCAGTGCAGGAGCAGGGAATGGGAAGGAGCCCGGCGCGATCTCCACAGCAATCCCCCGTGCCCTGAACATCTCCCAGGAGTGGCTTCGTTGGAGATGAGCCACACCCATCCGGATTAATTAGCACTCGTGTGTCAGTCCCATCTCTGTAGCCTTTTCTCTCTTTTTCTCGCCAGCATGTGAGGACGCATGTTGCAGCTCACAAAGCTCATGCTCGAATACCATAATCCGAGGGCCACCGGACAGACGCGTTGGGTTTACACTGTAGGGCGACACCGTCGCACAGAGCATCCAAACTTGGTCCACCCCAGGGCAACATCGTCCCTTTGCAGACAGCCCTTGGCCTGCACTGATTTCCCGATTGCATTGAACTGCCTAGGAAATACCCTGGAGTTCAGGGAGACTCCCACCCCAGCCCAGTGCACACTGCCCACAGCTGGCCCGACACACAGACTGCTGGGACACGTGTGGCACCAAGCAGCCGCCAGCCCCAGGTGGCAAGAGGAGAGTGAGTCTTCCCCGATGGGCCAGGCCCTGCCCCTGTCCGTGCCTCCAGCCGAAGGCCAGGTGCACCGGCAGCTTCTGAGCACTCGCTGCTCCAGCTCTTCCCTCCCTCGGATGGGAACCCCCTGGTCCGACCTGAGGTGCTGGGCACTGTGCAAGATTGTGACTGCCCAGAGCAGGGCCTGCTGTGACCGAGATTCCAGCCTCTCTCTGTGTCACCCATGCGAGCGCCCCTGGGCAGAGGGGCCGTGCACAAGGCACTGGTGGTCAGCAAGCCTAGCTGTGTCACGCCACAGGCGCTCTCTCCAGACTGGCGCTCTGCCGCCGCCTGCATCATCCAGTCCAGTCGCCTGCACTCATGGCAGGACCAAGCACTGGGCCCGCCGGCAGAGCTTTTCCTACTCTTCACCGCACTGTGCTCCACCCCAGCCGTGGCTGCATGAAAGCGATAGCTTGTGTATCTGAAAACACCTTTAGGCCCCATTCTCCTGGATGAGAGGCACCGAAACGGTGCAAGGTTAGTTTTGATTATTATTTTTCTATTGCAACAGCAGTGGGCAACCTACCACAGCCCATGCACACCAATGCCCGGGACGCTTCTGGATGCTGTGTTTCCTGGTTATCCTGGCCTCCACAGCCAAACATGCACACACCTGCCTGCCCCACTCTGGACCCTGTGCGAGGCCTGTCACCTGCCTGGCCGCTCACTGCCTTGCTGCCGCTACAGGAGCCATTCCAACAACCTGGACATGCGCGTGCGCTCACACACTCCACCCATCTCGGGCTGCAGACAGAGCCCTTGGCTCCCCTGCAGCCTCGTTCTTCCCCTCCCGACTCTTCGCTGAATGCCCGGTGGGCTGGGTCTGCTGTCAACCGTGTTTCACTGACGGCCCTAGGGAGTGGGCTGTGTGAACCCCGATTTAATAGGCACTTCCCCTCCTCCCCAGCCTCTGCACAGGCAGGCAGGCAGGGAGATTGATGAGCCTTGCCTGCACGTTTCTGCCACTCAGCACAATGCACCAACCTCCCGGCTCCTGCGTGGAAAGGGGGGAGGATTCTGCTGCTCCCAGCAGCCTGGCGGCTAAGGACGCCCCGGGGCGCAGCGGCAGGAAGGGCGCGTGAGTCTGCACACGGTCCTGGCGCTCTGTGCAGCCCGTTGCACCCAGAGGCTTGTCAGATACGCGCCAGCCCCCCGCATGCTGAGTGCTGCAGCTCCGTGCCCACGGGCGCCTCACATCACTGCTCTTCCCGGGGCAGGACGTTATCAGGGGCTTGGGAGGAGCCTCCGGCAAGGTGTAAGCGGGGAGCCTGTCTACTCACTGACCCCTTCCTGCACCAAGCTCTCTGTGGGGCTCGGGGCTGCCAGAGCGGGTCAGTCTCGGAAGAACCTTGACATACTTAGGCAATTAAACCAAATTAGCATAATTCAAAGGAAACGTCTAATTTTAGCATTCTGTAAAGGCTTCCTCCGAGCTGTACGGCTGGCCCGCCACTGCAGCAGCAGCAGCGACCTGCAGCCAACTTCCTACGCCAAATGCAGAGCCTGCACGCACACACACGGCTCCCTCCGTCCCTCGTGCAGCAGGAGACACCAGGGTCCATGGGCGGGCTGGTCCTGCCGACTGGGGGGCAAGATGGGGCAAGCGCCCGGCTACGATGGGCGCAGGGAGCAAGAGTCAGTCTGGACCAGATCCTGAACTCTGCGAGGATTTAGACAGGCTCCCCTCGCCTTCCAGTCCCCTTTTCTCTGGCAGGCTCACCAGGTACGTACTGGAGCCATTAGTGCCTGAATAATTTAACAGCCTGCATAGCAGCAAAGCAGTTTGGCACCACTACCCCTCCCTGCGCCCCCTCCTCCCTCAGCCTGATTCTGTCCTGCAGGGTGAGGGTCTGGCGGGAAGGGACCTACTCCCCACCCCCGCCAGCCTGTGCACTATGGCTCCCTGCTGGCTGCAGAAGGCAGGAACGGCTCCTGATCCATTGCTGGCCTCCAATGCAGGCCCAGCCCGGGACACGCTGCTCCCTGCTCAGAGCAGCCCTGACGTTTGCAGCCTGCTGGTTACAAGAGACCAAGCCCCTCAGTGCAAGAGGGCCCCTTGTGCATGGCACTTCCGTTGAGAGGGGTGGTTCAGACGGGCACTTCCCAGGCAGCCTCCGGGCTGTGAAGCGCAGAGGGAGGCAGGAGGGGAAAGCAGGCAAACAGCAGGGAGGGGTTTGCTGCTCCAGACCTGTCCAGAGGCTGTTAATCCGAACTAAGGCTCTGAACGAGGCCAGCGCCCCAGGTGCTGAGCAATCTCCCCAGCCCCGTGCACGAGTCCTGACCGCCTAGAGCCGCCCTCACCCAAACAGCTATCCATGGGCCCAGTGTGGTCTGGTTCTGCTCTGCTCTCTCGTCCTGCTCACAACCCCCCCCCCCCGTACTTAACGCGGTCCCTGGGGACAATGCACAGAGGCATTAGAACCATCGTCCTGCTCACAATCCCCCCCCCCCGTACTTAACGCGGTCCCTGGGGACAATGCACAGAGGCATTAGAACCATCGTCCTGCTCACAACCCCCCCCCCCGTACTTAACGCGGTCCCTGGGGACAATGCACAGAGGCATTAGAACCATCGTCCTGCTCACAACCCCCCCCCCCCCGTACTTAACGCGGTCCCTGGGGACAATGCACAGAGGCATTAGAACCATCGTCCTGCTCACAACCCCCCCCCCCGTACTTAACGCGGTCCCTGGGGACAATGCACAGAGGCATTAGAACCATCGTCCTGCTCACAACCCCCCCCCGTACTTAACGCGGTCCCTGGGGACAATGCACAGAGGCATTAGAACCATCGTCCTGCTCACAACCCCCCCCCCCGTACTTAACGCGGTCCCTGGGGACAATGCACAGAGGCATTAGAACCATCGTCCTGCTCACACCCCCCCCCCCCCCGTACTTAATGCGGTCCCTGGGGACAATGCACAGAGGCATTAGAACCATCGTCCTGCTCACAACCCCCCCCCCACCTGTATTTAACACGGTCCCTGGGGACAATGCACAGAGGCATTAGAACCATCGTCCTGCTCACAACCCCCCCCCGTACTTAACGCGGTCCCTGGGGACAATGCACAGAGGCATTAGAACCATCGTCCTGCTCACAACCCCCCCCACCTGTATTTAACGCGGTCCCTGGGGACAATGCACAGAGGCATTAGACCCACGCTGCATTGCAGCCTAATGGAAATGGCCAGAGGGCGGCTGTGAACAGCAGCGAGGGAAATCGGACGGTGTTAAAGCTGGGTCCGAAAGCGTCTCCTCCTGCAGCCCCGCGAGAGCCAGAGACCAGCTGGCGTGAGGAGGCAGGGCCCATTCATAAGCCCCAGCCCGCAGGGGAAGGGAATCGCACGGTGCACTGGGGCCAGCTTTGCCCTGACAGAACAGAGCCCCCCTGACCGCAGCCTGCACATTTACTGAGCCTCCCACGTCAGAGGGACTCAAGCGTCCTGCTGTGCACCAGCCTGGTGAACCCTCAGCAATTCTGCGGGCTCGCACCATGGGAGAGAGAGTCCTGGGTCTTGCTGTCACCTTGCATTACTCCTTCACAGGCCCTGGCCATCTCTCCCCCGGCCCCTCCACCTCTGCAGCACAAGCTCCTCCCACTGCAGCGCGCACCACGGCTCACGCCTGTTCACCAACACACCCGTGTGTGCACCGCTTGGTGCTTTTGCTCACACTCAGGTTAGCCAGAAACGTGAAGGGTCTTAACACAGCCCTTCGTTCGCAGCAGCCAGCTAGTGCCTGGACTAGCCAGGCTTACACACGACCCCCTGCTCTGACGGGCTGGGCTGGCAGGTCTTGGACTGAGCCAGCCAGCGCTGTGCTGCATCCCCTGGCCCTGCCTCTCCACAGCAGGACTGCGGCAGGGGCTGCATCCTGCCCGTGGCGGTTTCCAGGTCCCTCCAGGATCCGGAGCCTGACCGTCCCCAACCCATCACATCACATGCACCCAAACTGGCACCGGAAGCCTGACCGGGATGCACCCAGCGCAGCTCAGTCCCCTCCTCGCATCACCCTAGCGGGCGTCTACCCCAGAACTACCCCTTTCCACAGCCAGAGGCACAGATAGTCTCAACCCACCCCCGGCCTGGCCTGCGCGCAGAACCTCCGAGGCCCATGGCTCAGCCCCTAGTCCTGCCCTCCCTGGGCACACGTCCCATGTCAGGAAGGCCTCAACCTCAGCTGCAGGCAGCCACGCCCAACAGGCAGGGTGGGGAGAACCAGCGAAGGGGGGGAAGTGCTGGGGTCTCTCTCCAGCAGCCTGGCACCCACCCCCCCTTCACTCTGTGGTGCACCAGCTTCCTTCCCCTCGTTCTCCAGAGCAAGGGAGAGGCCGTGGAGGTGTCGCACTAGAGGAGAGAGCAGCAAAGCCCAGGCCTGTCCTCAGAGGACGACTGGCCACCCTCTGGGAAGACGGGCCGGGCTGCCTTTGCGCTCCAGCCTGGGAGCTCCTGCTGCCTCAGGAAGATACAGCCCGGCCCCGGGCGACGCTCACAGCTCCACGAGGCCTATTGCTCCCCTTCGGGGCAGGGCAGGGAGGAGACAGCAGAGGAAGTTCAGTTCTTTGGGCTGTTGGCTCTGTGCCAGTCTTCTCTCCCCCCGCGGTGGGGAACGTCCTGCCCCCATGCCGGTCCAGCACCCAGCACACGCGGGCCTGGACCCTGCGCACTCCCCTCTGGCCTCCAGAGCACCCCCCGGCTGAGGCACGTCACACAGACGGGACACGCCCTCCCACTCTGCAGGGCGTGAGCCGCGTGAAAAGCCAGTGTTGGCACCTGGCCTCACAGCCGCCAACCAGCTGCAGTTCCCCAGTGCCCCGGCGCACGGCTCAGCATGGTGGCAGGGTCCGAGCCGGGCAGTGCTCCCGAAGCGGCAGGGGGTGCTAGCAGGAATCCTGGTGCCCTGGCATCAGCACTGCTGCATTCACAGCTCCAAGGCCTCTCCCGGGCCACCTGCAGCATTAGCCGGGGTCCCTGCGGTGCCAGGCCAGCGCGCGTGCAGGCGGAGTGTAGCTGATGGGAATGTGCAGCTCTCCGCCATGGCGCCCACAGGAAGCAAAGCAGCTGCACTCTCTGAAACACATCCGGGAAAGCCGCCCGCCCTGGCTTCCAGCACAGCCCCATGCGAGCGTGGGACCAGCCCCAGCTAGGGTTACCAGGTAGACCGAGGGGCTGGTGTGATGGACCGGGCCGTGTCTGGACACAGCTGAGAGCGTCCGCTCAGGGCGAATTGCTCAAATCCGGGGCTTCTTACAGCCCCCGACTGGCGACCTCTCCACACAGGCCACACACCAGTCCCACAGAGCGCTTCAGCGACCTGCCTGAAGCCTCACGAGCAAAACCCCTCCGACACCCCAGCAATATCCGTGCCCCAGATGGCCCCGGGCCTCATACACAGGTGGGGGGTCCTAGCATCCAATCCCACCTACCCCAAACAAGTCCTGTCCGGTTCCAAGAAACCAGCCACAGATCTCTGGTCAATCTACCCTCTGGACCTTACCCACAAATCACGCTGGGCCAATCCTTTAGAATCTATATCTAAAGGTTTATCATCACACGAAAGAAAAGCCTGAGAGTGAGGTTGTTAAAGAATAGTACGTTACATGCACCGAATCTCCCAGTCCTCGATGCAGGCTCTAGCAGAGATGTTGCAGCTGCTGGTTTAAAAGTTCTTATTGCACATCCTAAGATCAGGATGGGTTCACAGGTCTTCTCGTATGCAGCAAGTCACCTGGTCAGAGGCCAGGAAGGAGTATAAAGAGGCCATGTGGTCGATGCCATTTTGTTCTCAGCTCAGCACTTCATCCCAGAGGCAGCACTGCAGGGGGGCTGGACGGGAGGAGGGGGCGGAAGGAGGGGGGTGGGAAGCAGAGCTGGGGGGGGTCGGGGGCTGGAAGGGAGGAGGGGGCGGAGGAAGGGGGGTGGGAAACAGAGCTGAGGGGGGGGGGCGGGGGGCTGGAAGGGAGGAGGGGGCGGAGGAAGGGGGGTGGGAAGCAGAGCTGGAGGGGGCGGGGGCCGGGGGGCTGGAAGGGAGGAGGGGGCGGAGGAAGGGGGGTGGGAAGCAGAGCTGGGGGGGTCGGGGGTCGGGGGGCTGGAAGGGAGGAGGGGGCGGAGGAAGGGGGGTGGGAAGCAGAGCCGGCGGGGCAGGGCGGGGGCAGTGGCTGGGACTCCCCTGCACGGCTTCTGCAGGGAACCAGAGGCTCCCAGCTGGGTGGCGGGGCCGCGATTGGCGCTGGGAGCCTCTGGATCCGTGCAGAAGGCGGGCGGGGGGAGTCCCAGCCACTGCCCCCGCCCCACCCCGTCCCGCCCCACCCTGCCTGGCTTTTGCACACGACCACAGGGCTCCCAGCGCAAATCGCGGCCCCGCCACCCAGCCGATCCCCCACCAGGCTTCCGCCCCGCGCCCAGCCGGGCATTCAGACAGCACCAGACATCGCACGTGTCCCGTATTTTCTGAATTTTTCTACTGGACGGGGGCGCAAATTCCGGACTGTCCGGTAAAAACCGGTCACCTGGCAACCCTACCCCAGCTGCCTCCATGGCAGGGTCCGCACGAATCCAGACCAGGCTCTTCGCTAGGCCTGACATCTGGGAGAGCAGGGCACACGGCGGACAGGCCACAGCCCCATTTCGGCTGTTCCCTCGGCTTCGGGTACTGCAGCTGGTCCCTCCCCTGCCCACGCTGGAGGCTGCGGCCCATTGGCTGCCCAGGGAAACGCTGATCGAGGCACACGCAGGAACGGGTCCAATGTCATTTTATTGGCAGAGCTCCAGCCGCCAGCGACACGCTCCAGCAGCTCACGCACGCTTCAGCTGATCCTGCTGGGGTGTCTGGCTGCTGTTACAGCTGCACCGAGGCCTGAAAGGACGGCACCCCCCATGCAGCGAGGCAAAGAACAAGCATCTCTCTCTTCCTCCCAGGCCTCGGACCTGCCGCCTCCACCCCCAGCCTCACCCCAACTTCCTCCCGCCCTCAGACTGGAGTCTGCCCCCACTTGGTGCCCAGGGGCTCTAAGGGGAAAACCGTCAGCCCCTGGCAAGCTCCCGAACGCTGGGCTCCTTTCTGGTCCTTCACCCCTGCTTGTGGAAGACGCTTCTCCTGCCACCTGAAATAGATTCTCCGTGGATTTCAGATCCCGGCTGCCCACCTCCCATCACCCTGATCTGCTGCATCCCTCTGTGCTTCTCCTGCTGCCATTTCTTTCTGGCTGTAGCTGCACCTGCCATCCCTCTAAGCATTGACTGCTGCAGCCCGCACGCGGGACACAACACAAACCGGGGGCCAGCGGGGCCTGTAGCCACAGGGGCTGCAGGGAGTAGCTGCACCTTGGCACCTCGGGCTGCACTGGGGCCCCGCTGTGCTGGGGGCTGTACAACGCCATGGTCACAGACACAGACACGCCCTGAACTGCAGGGTTTGCCAGCTGAGCAGAGAAGCCCAGGTGTGGAGGAGAGAGGCACAGAGAGACGTAGTAGTGACGGACTAGCCCAAGGTCACAGCAGGACAGGGGCCGGGCCAAAGCCCTGTGTGCTGGCCCACGCAGCTTCTCCCCGTTGTAAAGCAGGCGTGTGGAGCACCTCAGCCTTTGAGGAGTCTCTCCCTTTGCAAACAGTGTAACAGTCTCAGCTACCAAGGAGGATTGTTTGTGTTGCTCTCATCTCCTCGCTAACTGGGGACAATCTTGAAAGCAAACGGAGAGACGGGCTGAGGGAATTGCAGGTAGAGGATCTTAAACAGAAACTAGGCCACGAGGGGCAAAACGCAGCCCAGATCTTACTGGAGCATCTCCAAAACACAGCCTTCCTAATATCCAACCTAGACCTCCCCCTCTGCAAGTGGGGCCCACTGCTCCTCGTCTGTCATTCGTCACCACTGAGAACAGCCTCTCTCCGTCCTCTTGGGAACCCCCCTTCCGGGAGCTGACGGCTGCCATCGAATCCCCCCCACTCGTCTCTTCTGCAGACTAGACAAGCCCAAATCCCTCGGCCTCTCCTCGTAAGTCATGTGCTCCAGCCCCCTAATCATTATTGTTGCCCTCAGCTGAACTCTCTCCAATGCGTCCACATCCTCTCTGTAATGGGGAGGCCTAGAATTGGACGCAACACTCCAGCTGTGGCCTCATCAGTGTTGAATAAAAGGGAATAATCACCTCCCTAACTCTGCTGGCAGTGCTCCTCCTAATGCACTCCAATATGCCGTTAGCCTTCTTGGCTACATGGGCACCCTGTTGACTCATCTCCAGCTTCTCATATTCCCTTAACCTTTTCCATCCACATGCAGAATAAATGTTACGTGCTCCTAGGCATGTGCAAACGTGCACCACGAGTAGAAACACAAAACCTGGCTGCGGGTGCTCTGCTAATCAGCTGGGCAGCATCTGAATCTCTCCTGAGCAGCTGCACAAGCGCCCAGATTACAGGGATACTGCTCACCTGTAGAACCGAGCATGTAGCTGGGGACACAGACCTGCCTGGTAAGACCCTGCCCTCTGCCAGTAGTCATCCAAATACAGAGGACACCCACATGGCCCAGCCCTGGGCTCTGGCAGATGTTGCTCTCAATAGTCCAGCCCTTCCAGTGGGTTTTGCCAGTAGAGAACGGTAGGAAATCAGAGCTAAGGTGCAGTGAGAGGGGCAGCAAGAGCCGTCCCAGCCAGCCAGGGGACGTTGCTATTTGAGATTCATTTCTACTTATTATTTCACTGGCACCCTCCCTTGCTCAGTCTCTCTGTGCTACCCCCGTCCATCAGCAAAGCCGGCAGAAAGGCCACTGGCGCCCTCCCTTGCTCAGTCTCTCTGTGCTACCCCCGTCCATCAGCAAAGCCGGCAGAAAGGCCACTGGCACCCTCCCTTGCTCAGTCTCTCTGTGCTACCCCCGTCCATCAGCAAAGCCGGCAGAAAGGCCACTGGCGCCCTCCCTTGCTCAGTCTCTCTGTGCTACCCCCGTCCATCAGCAAAGCCAGCAGAAAGGCCACTGGCACCCTCCCTTGCTCAGTCTCTCTGTGCTACCCCCGTCCATCAGCAAAGCCGGCAGAAAGGCCACTGGCACCCTCCCTTGCTCAGTCTCTCTGTGCTACCCCCGTCCATCAGCAAAGCCGGCAGAAAGGCCACTGGCACCCTCCCTTGCTCAGTCTCTCTGTGCTACCCCCGTCCATCAGCAAAGCCGGCAGAAAGGCCACTGGCGCCCTCCCTTGCTCAGTCTCTCTGTGCTACCCCCGTCCATCAGCAAAGCCGGCAGAAAGGCCACTGGCGCCCTCCCTTGCTCAGTCTCTCTGTGCTACCCCCGTCCATCAGCAAAGCCGGCAGAAAGGCCACTGGCGCCCTCCCTTGCTCAGTCTCTCTGTGCTACCCCCGTCCATCAGCAAAGCCGGCAGAAAGGCCACTGGCACCCTCCCTTGCTCAGTCTCTCTGTGCTACCCCCGTCCATCAGCAAAGCCGGCAGAAAGGCCACTGGCACCCTCCCTTGCTCAGTCTCTCTGTGCTACCCCCGTCCATCAGCAAAGCCGGCAGAAAGGCCACTGACACCCTCCCTTGCTCAGTCTCTCTGTGCTACCCCCGTCCATCAGCAAAGCCGGCAGAAAGGCCACTGGCACCCTCCCTTGCTCAGTCTCTCTGTGCTACCCCCGTCCATCAGCAAAGCCGGCAGAAAGGCCACTGGCACCCTCTCTTGCTCAGTCTCTCTGTGCTACCCCCGTCCATCAGCAAAGCCAGCAGAAAGGCCACTGGCACCCTCCCTTGCTCAGTCTCTCTGTGCTACCCCCGTCCATCAGCAAAGCCGGCAGAAAGGCCACTGACACCCTCCCTTGCTCAGTCTCTCTGTGCTACCCCCGTCCATCAGCAAAGCCGGCAGAAAGGCCACTGGCACCCTCCCTTGCTCAGTCTCTCTGTGCTACCCCCGTCCATCAGCAAAGCCGGCAGAAAGGCCACTGGCACCCTCCCTTGCTCAGTCTCTCTGTGCTACCCCCGTCCATCAGCAAAGCTGGCAGAAAGGCCACTGGCACCCTCCCTTGCTCAGTCTCTCTGTGCTACCCCCGTCCATCAGCAAAGCCGGCAGAAAGGCCACTGGCACCCTCCCTTGCTCAGTCTCTCTGTGCTACCCCCGTCCATCAGCAAAGCCAGCAGAAAGGCCACTGGCACACTGGCTGAACCTCAAACGGTCTCGTGACTCACATCAACTACATGTGCCAATGACTCCCAGGGACATGCTCTGGCTCCCAGCAAGGTACCAACCCAAACCCTAAGTCACCAGGCTGGGATCACCCGCCGAGAACAGCCTAGCTCGTTAGCAGGCAGCTCAGCTAAACCGTCTGCTCAGTGCGTAGCTGTGGTCAGGATGTACAGAGAATAATAGTGAGAATGCTGGAGCACCCCTGTATAAATCCAGGTTACACCCGCCACGAGAATCCCGCTCAGCAGGAGTCACCCTAATTCCGAAAGGGGCAGAGAGGAGAGGAAGGAGGGAGGAAATTCAGTTCTGGGGAGACTTCAGTCTGAGAAGAAACGGAGAACTGGGGCTTTTGGTTTACTGAGGAGATGAATGAGGGGGTGGCATAAGAGAGGTACCCAAAATGGTGACTGGGACAGGGCAGGTACCATTCACCCTCTCTCATAGTGCCAAAAAGGAGGAGATAGACAATGAACCTGACAGGATACAAGTCTACTGAGAAAAGGAAAAGCTTTTCCCAGACCATGCACGATTAGTGTGTGGAACTCCTTGGCACTAGACGCCAGGGAGGCCAAGAGCTTAGCAAGATTCAAACAGGATTAGACACTCGCAGGACTAATGAAAATATTCTCCCGTACATCAGATAGGGATGTGAAACTGTTAGCCGAGACGTGCACCAGTAAGCAGGAGCTTTACCAGGACCCTTTTGGTTAACCACCCCGCTGGTGGCCCAGTGCTGCCCCAGCCGTGGGGGGTCCTGCAGGCCAGGTGGCAGGGTCCAGCAGGCCCTGAGTTAAAACAACGGTTTTCACATCCCTAATATGAGAGGGTAAAGAAATTCTAACGGGTTCTAAACCCTCCTGTCTCCAGAGCTTCACGCAGCGTCGGAAAGGTGCTAGGAGGAAACTTCTCAAGGGGCCCTCTGCACCGTCCTCTGAAGAGCCAAGGGCAGGCCAGTCGGAGCAAGATCCTGACCTGGACAAACCACTGGTCTGATGCACTTCGGCAGGTCTCTCCCTCACCACAGCTAACATTAATGGTCACGTGCATATCGTGGAAGCACCCAGGGTCCCAGCCAGCCCTGTGCGAACACAACATGACAGTCCCACCCCAACGTGTTTACCCCACCTGAGACAAGTGGCTACACATAGACCTGTGAGCACAGGGACACAGAGACACAACACGGTCAGCATAGCCACCGGCCACCACAGCACAGCCGATTATCAGCCCTTGGCTAGGCCTGGCTGCAGAAGGCAATGAGGCGGCCTTGCAGAGAGGTGCACTGGAATCCACGACCCACAGAAAGCCCCACAGAAACTCGAAAGGCAGGCGCCTGGCCCCCGCCGGACGCTGTGAAAACCCTGAGCATGACCCAGATGTCCAGAACAGCCCCAGGGGTCCCCAGCCTGGCTTTACCGCGCTGGAATCAGATACCCGGCCCAGCATCTCTGCTCCCGCCCCCGCCATGGGGAGCTGAGGCCAGTTCCATCCGTTCTATCAAATCACCTGGCTCCAAGGCTCACTCGCCCCAAGACCCTGCCGCTGCCCCGGGGACCTGGCTGCAGCGAGACGCGGGCTGCCCAGGAGCGACCACTTCAAAGGGTCAGTGCCAGGGAGACGTCCCCCACCAGCCACAGGGCTCGCGTCTGCGTAGGGTGGCCATTTGTCTGCTGTTCTAGAGCACGGGCCTGGTTTTGCTACTCTGTCCTCTGCTGATATGAAACAGGACACCTGCAGGGCCTCGACGTGCTCCGGAGGCCAGAGGTAAACGGGAGCCGGTGCACCCCGGTGCTGTGCTCCAGCAAGGCCGTGGCTGCAGCTGCTCCTAGCCGCGCTCCCGGGGTGCCCCTGCAGCAGGTAGCCAGGCAGGTGAAACGGGCTGGCTGGGGATATGCATGCCCCCCTCTCCAGGGATGCCCCAGCCCCACGTCTCCTGACTCTCAGGGACTGAGGGGAAAGTGCTCAGCTTGTGCCTTCCTCTCGCATCCAGCTGCCCTGGGGAGGGCAGAGGAAGATGCAGCCGGCTGTGAACTTTCCCCTGGCTCCCTGAGGGTCCGAGGAAGAAGAGCAGCACCAACCTGGCATGGGCAGCTCCAGCTGCCCCCCACCCCACCCTCCCAAAATGGTGCCCTTGCCCCCCGCACTCACTCCTATAAGCACTGCCCTGCTCCCTTCTCGCCCAGCCGGACTCCCCCTCGGTCCTTGCGGTCCCTCCATGGCCACCCTACACCTGCTGGGAAAGCCTCCGTCGAGTGCCCCCAGCAGGGACAGCTGCCCCGGCTCCACTCACTGCTGGGCAGAGGGACAGGTGTGGAGTCCGGCCCCTGGCCCGCTCCCCAGGAGGTTCTAGGGAAGGGCCCCAGGGATGCTAGTCAGGGCCCTAGCGCAGGCCTGGAACCCCAGATCGCAGCCGCCTGACAGGCAGGTACTAGAGCTGCCCCTTGGTGCCAGCTGCCGCAGAGCCCCTCCCGTATGCTCCAGGGCCAGGGCTCCTGCTCGCCGGGCCGCGTGGGGTCAAGCAGCCATTTGGCAGGAGCCAGCCTGTCCGCGGAGCAGAGCCCCTCTGCCTGAACCTGCTGTGTGTGTCTCGCGCCTGCTCCAGCTCCTCCCCTGCAGCCGGGTTCTGTCCCATCTGGCGGCCGAGCCCAGGCGCCTTCCTGCCCTGAGCAGCCCCAGCGCAACTGCCTAGAGCCACTGGTGAGTCAGCGGCCGATGCAGAACCCAGCAGGCCCTAGGCAGCCTCTTCCCACGGAGCGGGACCCAGGCTGCCAGCGGGGAGGCCTTGAACCAGAGCCAGTCGGTGGAAAGGGTCCAGGCCGAGAGCAGGTTAACCCTGGACCCCCCAGCAGGTAACGGCCAGGAGCTCGTCACGGCGGCGGCGGGGGACGTCCCGGAGCCCAGACCTCACACAGCACAGAATCCGACTGGGACTTGCCCCCGGCTCCCCTCCCCTCCCCTCACTGCTGCTGTCTGCGGCCGAGCCCCCTCTCGCGTGGGGTGGGCAGCGAGCAGACTCAGGCAGGCCACTTTCCAAAGCAAAGCAAAGCCAGACGCTCCTCGGGAGCTCCGGGGTGTGCACGATGGAGTCTGCACAGAGCCGCGCCCCATGTGCCGGAGGCCAGCAGGGGTGGATTTCACCTCCCCCTTAGGGGGTTCGAGAAGGAGCACAGCCATCCCCGTCACCGTCCCACTCCACCCTTTCCTCCTGGTTTTAGCCTTGGGCTTCTGGCTGGCTGCTGAGTGCCGGCAGCCCCTGGGGGTGGGGAAAGATGGGGCCGGCCGGTCACACATTCAGTGCTTACTCGGGGAGGGGATGCGCCTCGCCAGCCCTCTCGCTGGTCTGCCAACACACGGCAGTTTCTGGCGCCTGCAGGAAGCTACACGACGGAGTTTCTGCCCTGGAGATCAGATCTGGCACTGGCAGCCCATGAAAGGCTCGACTTGGAATGGGAGCGAGCAGAGCCCCCTGCATCCTCAGGGCAAACAGCAAATACCTGCCTCCAGGATTGCTCGGTGTCCTGGCAAACAGCCCCTGCTGCTGCCAGCACAGGGATGCATGCAGAGAGCTGCCCACCCCAGCCCCACGCACCTTTTTCTTCCGGTCCCGAGAGCGATTCCTGCGCTTGCGGTTGGATTCTTCCTTCTCCTTCTGCTCCTGCAGAGCCTGCGCCTCAATATCTTTAATCTTCTTCAGCTGCTTGGCTGCCTGAGCCATGGTGGGTCAGGGCTGGAATCCTCCCCAGTGCTCACCCTGACCCTTCCTGCCAGACCCTCCACTGCCGGACCGTCTCCTCCCCTGGCTGGGATGCTGGCAGCCCAGAGAGCAGCACCAGGAATGACGGGAAGATGCAAGCCCCAGAGGGCAGCGGATGCCTCCAGCTAGTTGCTAGACAAAGTCCGGGGCACCTTTACGAAGCATCAATAACCTTAAGTCCAGCTGGTGCAGAGGCTCGGTGCACCCTTGCAGCAGAGCTTGGCCGTGCTGGCACATCATTCCAAGTCCTCCTTGTGGGACAGGGAACCTGGCTGGTGCCGCGTGCTCCCCTCACTGCCTCTCCTGCAGCACTCGGCGAGATGCAGGCAGCTGGCTACGGGAAGGACAATAACTCTCAGCAATTAACGCACGATGCCACGGGAACGGCAGTGAGGAGAGGCGGCCGGTGCGTTTCATCTCGACTCCTCGGCTCCCCGGAGCAGGGCTCTGCGAGCACTAACATGCAGAGAGCCAGGCAATGGCTTTACCACTGCAGTGCTGCTGATGCAGACACATTTTCCCATCTCGCCCGCTCTCGCTCTCAGGCACTCTCTGTGCAGCAGCACTGCTCACTGGCTCACTGGGCTACGCTTCCAGCTCTTTCCAAGGAGAGCAACGGGGAAATCAATGCACACGCTCAGGAGACAGGAAAACAGAGGAGGCTGCAAGGGACTGGCTAAGTAAGGACGCAGAACGCAGCAGCCTTCTCTCTCCCAAGCCCTTGCCTGAGGAGCTGCAAGTGGAGGGGAGGGATCTTGGCTGGGAATGGGAGAGAGAAACCATGGTTCCCATCTGCCTTTGGCAGCCCAGCCTCCGAACTGCAGCTCCCGGCTGGCTCCTGCCCTGCCAGGGACCCCGGCAGAGCCTGGGAGCTTCCTGGGGCCCCAGGTGGGCGCCAAATGGGTCAGCCCCCTTCACGTCATTCATCGAGTCCCAGGTCAGGAAGGAGCATGAGACCCAACTAGCCTGATTCCCCCCCCCCCCAATAATTCCGGCAGCAGCTTTGCAACGACCACTCGCTCTGGACTTCAAAATGGGCAGGGAGGGAGAATCCACCAGGACCTGCAGGAAAATGTTCCAGGTGCAGGTTTCACCTGCTCAAGCGAGCAGCCCCGTGTGTGGGGAACTGGCTGTCCAAAGCCATCCGCAGGGCCTGGGAGCGCCTTCACTCACGCCGTGCGCACTTTTCCAGTCTGGACTCCCTAACAGAGGGTGTGTCTGGCGGACCCCTCGGCTCCCAGTCACTCGACACTCCTACCCAAAGCTTCCCCAGCAGCTCCCCCTTGCCTCTCGGCTGGCTCCCCCATTGCCTCCCCACACCTGAGCTCTGCCCCCCAACACCTCTTGCTCTTGTCCCCCATCTCCTCTGTTCACTAGCCCCAGGGTCATGGAAGAGCTGATGGAAAGACACCTAGTGAGGAGCTCTCCAGGCTGGTCTCTGTCCAGCATGGCTCTCCAGAGTGTACGGCCTGGCCTCCCAAAGTCCTGCGTCAGCCAGTGTTCCCTGTAAGCTGAGCACTCGGCCAACCACCCAGGAGAGATTCAAATGCCACCCAGTTGATTAGCAAAGTGTCTACAGCACCCAGACCTGGCAGCATGTGTTTCTACTGGTGATGCACATCCGCACATGCCTCAGTGCACTTAAGAAAATTCATTCCTCACATGGATGGAAAAAGTAGCGGGAACATTGGCCCCAGCCTGCACAAGGAACCATGTAAAGCCTGGGGTGGAATTTTCAGAGCAGCCTCAGGTTAGGAACATGGCTGATTCTCGGCCTCAACACACAGCACTGGGCTAAAAGCAGAAGGAGGGATTCTGCCTCAAGGGTTCTCCAAATGCAGGGAATGACAGTAGGAATTAAGTGGAGCCTTTAGAGGCACCTCTAGATTGGGAAGAACCGAAATCTGGCTATTGGTGCACAGGGCTTCCCAAGAACAGCTTGGCTGTGTCTAGATTGGCCGGTTTTTCCGGAAAAACTTGCCAGCTGTCTACACTGGCCGCTTGAATTTCCGCAAAAGCACTGACGATCTCATGTAAGATTGTCAGTGCTTTTGCGGAAATACTATGCTGCTCCCGTTCGGGCAAAAGTCCCTTTTGCACAAAACTTTTGCGCAAAAGGGCCAGTGTAGACAGCTCCGATTTGTTTTCCACAAAAAAGCCCCGATCGTGAAAATGGTGATTGGGGCTTTTTTGCGGAAAAGCGCGTCTAGATTGGCCACGGACGCTTTTCCGAAAATGCTTTTAACAGAAAACTTTTCCGTTAAAAGCATTTCCGGAAAATCATGCCAGTCTAGACATAGCCCTTGAGTCATTTGTGCAGTGCTACAAAGATACACTTAACCCTAGATAAGGCTGTGGCTCCCTGTGTAGCAACACAAAGCATTATGTGCATTGCATACAAGTTAATTAAGGCTGCGAAGTCAAGCACCTGAAAGTTAGGAAATGCCAACTCAGTATTCTCTGTGCAGCCTTAACTCTGCCCCTTGTGCATTCCACCTAGGCACGGAATGAGGCAGAGATTGTTACAGTACACAATCATGTAATTAACCCCTGCATCATTATGCAAATGCACATGGAGGCACATAGCCCGTGTCAGGGCTCACAGAGGGGGTCAGTGGGTGGCCACTCCACCCCAGTCCACTGAGTCCTTGGAGTCCTTGCTCTTGGGCCTGTCGTCAGACCAGATCAATAGGTAGTGGAGCAACCGCCCTCTTCAGGGCTGGCAGCTCTAGTCTTGGGCCTCGGGCTGATGCTCAGGCCAAGCCAACCATCCAGGCTCCACAGGCCCGAGGACAGGGCAGGGCAGAGCAGCAAACAAACCAGACCATGGCCCAGGCCCTGGTGCAGGGCAGAGCAGCAAACAAACCAGACCATGGCCCAGGTCCTGGTGCAGGGCAGGGCAGCAAACAAACCAGACCATGGCCCAGGTCCTGGTGCAGGGCAGAGCAGCAAACAAACCAGACCATGGCCCAGGTCTTGGTGCAGAGCAGGGCAGCAAACAAACCAGACCATGGCCCAGGTCTTGGTGCAAGGCAGAGCAGCAAACAAACCAGACCATGGCCCAGGTCCTGGTGCAGGGCAGGGCAGCAAACAAACCAGACCATGGCCCAGGTCCTGGTGCAGGGCAGAGCAGCAAACAAACCAGACCATGGCCCAGGTCCTGGTGCAGGGCAGAGCAGCAAACAAACCAGACCATGGCCCAGGTCCTGGTGCAGGGCAGCAAACAAACCAGACCATGGCCCAGGTCCTGGTGCAGGGCAGGGCAGCAAACAAACCAGACCATGGCCCAGGTCCTGGTGCAGGGCAGGGCAGCAAACAAACCAGACCATGGCCCAGGTCCTGGTGCAGGGCAGAGCAGCAAACAAACCAGACCATGGCCCAGGTCTTGGTGCAGAGCAGGGCAGCAAACAAACCAGACCATGGCCCAGGTCTTGGTGCAAGGCAGAGCAGCAAACAAACCAGACCATGGCCCAGGTCTTGGTGCAAGGCAGAGCAGCAAACAAACCAGACCATGGCCCAGGTCCTGGTGCAGGGCAGGGCAGCAAACAAACCAGACCATGGCCCAGGTCCTGGTGCAAGGCAGAGCAGCAAACAAACCAGACCATGGCCCAGGTCCTGGTGCAGGGCAGGGCAGCAAACAAACCAGACCATGGCCCAGGTCCTGGTGCAGGGCAGAGCAGCAAACAAACCAGACCATGGCCCAGGTCCTGGTGCAGGGCAGGGCAGCAAACAAACCAGACCATGGCCCAGGTCTTGGTGCAGGGCAGCAAACAAACCAGACCATGGCCCAGGTCCTGGTGCAGGGCAGAGCAGCAAACAAACCAGACCATGGCCCAGGTCCTGGTGCAGGGCAGAGCAGCAAACAAACCAGACCATGGCCCAGGTCCTGGTGCAGGGCAGGGCAGCAAACAAACCAGACCATGGCCCAGGTCCTGGTGCAGGGCAGAGCAGCAAACAAACCAGACCATGGCCCAGGTCCTGGTGCAGGGCAGAGCAGCAAACAAACCAGACCATGGCCCAGGTCCTGGTGCAGGGCAGAGCAGCAAACAAACCAGACCATGGCCCAGGTCCTGGTGCAGGGCAGAGCAGCAAACAAACCAGACCATGGCCCAGGTCCTGGTGCAGGGCAGGGCAGCAAACAAACCAGACCATGGCCCAGGTCCTGGTGCAGGGCAGGGCAGCAAACAAACCAGACCATGGCCCAGGTCCTGGTGCAGGGCAGAGCAGCAAACAAACCAGACCATGGCCCAGGTCCTGGTGCAGGGCAGGGCAGCAAACAAACCAGACCATGGCCCAGGTCCTGGTGCAGGGCAGGGCAGCAAACAAACCAGACCATGGCCCAGGTCCTGGTGCAGGGCAGAGCAGCAAACAAACCAGACCATGGCCCAGGTCCTGGTGCAGGGCAGGGCAGCAAACAAACCAGACCATGGCCCAGGTCCTGGTGCAGGGCAGGGCAGCAAACAAACCAGACCATGGCCCAGGTCCTGGTGCAGGGCAGAGCAGCAAACAAACCAGACCATGGCCCAGGTCCTGGTGCAGGGCAGCAAACAAACCAGACCATGGCCCAGGTCCTGGTGCAGGGCAGGGCAGCAAACAAACCAGACCATGGCCCAGGTCTTGGTGCAGGGCAGGGCAGCAAACAAACCAGACCATGGCCCAGGTCTTGGTGCAGGGCAGGGCAGCAAACAAACCAGACCATGGCCCAGGTCCTGGTGCAGGGCAGGGCAGCAAACAAACCAGACCATGGCCCAGGTCTTGGTGCAGGGCAGGGCAGCAAACAAACCAGACCATGGCTTAGGTCCTGGTGCAGGGCAGAGCAGCAAACAAACCAGACCATGGCTCAGGTCCTGGTGCAGGGCAGAGCAGCAAACAAACCAGACCATGGCCCAGGTCCTGGTGCAGGGCAGAGCAGCAAACAAACCAGACCATGGCCCAGGTCCTGGTGCAGGGCAGAGCAGCAAACAAACCAGACCATGGCCCAGGTCCTGGTGCAGGGCAGAGCAGCAAACAAACCAGACCATGGCCCAGGTCCTGGTGCAGGGCAGAGCAGCAAACAAACCAGACCATGGCCCAGGTCCTGGTGCAGGGCAGAGCAGCAAACAAACCAGACCATGGCCCAGGTCCTGGTGCAGGGCAGAGCAGCAAACAAACCAGACCATGGCTTAGGTCCTGGTGCAGGGCAGAGCAGCAAACAAACCAGACCATGGCCCAGGTCCTGGTGCAGGGCAGAGCAGCAAACAAACCAGACCATGGCCCAGGTCCTGGTGCAGGGCAGAGCAGCAAACAAACCAGACCATGGCCCAGGTCCTGGTGCAGGGCAGAGCAGCAAACAAACCAGACCATGGCTCAGGTCCTGGTGCAGGGCAGGGCAGCAAACAAACCAGACCATGGCCCAGGTCCTGGTGCAGGGCAGAGCAGCAAACAAACCAGACCATGGCCCAGGTCGTGGTGCAGGGCAGAGCAGCAAACAAACCAGACCATGGCCCAGGTCCTGGTGCAGGGCAGAGCAGCAAACAAACCAGACCATGGCTCAGGTCATGATCTCACCAAACTCAGTGATTGGGCAACAAAATGGCAAATGAAATTTAATGTGGATAAGTGTAAAGTAATGCACATCGGGAAAAATAACCCCAACTATACGTACAGTATGATGGGGGCTAATTTGTCTACGACAAATCAGGAAAGGGATCTTGGAGTTATCGTGGACAGTTCTCTGAAAACTTCCACACAGTGTGCAGCGGCGGTCAAAAAGGCAAATAGGATGCTAGGAATTATTAGGAAAGGGATAGAAAATAAGACCCAGAATATCTCACTGCCCCTGTATAAAACTATGGTACGCCCACATCTGGAATACTGTGTACAGATGTGGTCTCCTCACCTCAAAAAAGATATTTTGGCCTTGGAAAGGGTTCAGAAAAGGGCAACTAAAATGATGAGGGGTTTGGAACGGGTCCCATATGAGGAGAGGTTAAAGCGACTGGGACTTTTCAGTTTAGAAAAGAGGAGACCGAGGGGGGATATGATAGAGGTATATAAAATCATGAGTGGTGTGGAGAGGGCCGATAAAGAAAAGTTATTTATTAGTTCCCATAATAGAAGAACTAGAGGTCACCAAATGAAATTAATGGGTAGCAGGTTTAAAACTAATAAAAGAAAGTTCTTCTTCACACAGCGTGTTGTCAACCTGTGGAACTCCTTGCCAGAGGAGGCGGTGAAGGCTAGGACTATAATAGAGTTTAAAGAGAAGCTAGATAATTTCATGGAGGTTAGGTCCATAAAAGGCTATTAGCCAGGGGATAAAATGGTGTCCCTGGCCTCTGTTTGTCAAAGGCTGGAGAGGGCTGGCAGGAGACAAATCGCTTGATCATTGTCTTCGGTCAACCCCCTCTGGGGCACCTGGTGCTGGCCACTGTCAGCAGACAGGACACTGGGCTGGATGGACCTTTGGTCTGACCCAGGATGGCCGTTCTTCTGTTCTTATGTAGGTCTTGCTGCAGGGCGGGGCAGCAAACAAGCACAGTTGGCCCATGTGATTAGTAGTTCACAGGAAGGTAAACAAGCAGGTCTCCTTGTTCCGGCGGAGATCCAGGAAGTGCAGGTTCTTGGCCTGACGTGGCGGAGGGGGAGGGGACGGCCACCAGGAGTTAGGTGGCAGGAGGAACGCAGGCCCACCCCCTCCACTGTCCCAGCCCAGGGCCCTAGCAGCAGCAGAACAACCTGCTGTTGGGTCAGCTGGGATCCTCACCCCAACACGCTGACCGGTGCTCTGGGCCGGCCTGACTACTGCAGACTCTCCCTGGGCTTCTTCCGTTCCCCCTCCATGCACACCTGGGCTTCCGGCAGCTCCTCTGGGGGGCGGGGGTTGATGTTCCTCCTGGTCAACGTCCGTATGGGGTCCCAGCGGTCCAGGCCAGTCCTCAACCTCCTGCAAGTCCTCGGCAGCCTCCCAGCACAGGACAGGCAGCTGGGTCCTCTGGTGGCCAGGGTCTGACTGAGCTCCTGGCCTGGCTTCTTATAGTGCTAGCCTTCTGGTCAGGTGAGTGGGCAGGGCCAGGCTCTGCCCAAAAGGGCTCTCCCCTCCGGGCCAGTGGCCACCAGCTCTGTGCCCCACTACAGAGAAGGAGCAGGGTGCAGCTCCTGCCTCTCCTCCCCTGCCTGTTCCTGCTGCCCCTGCACCAGCTGGAGCTCTCTCCACCCTGCCCAGCCACCACACGCTTGCTGAGGTCTCAGCTGCTGGACCTTCTCCCCCTGGACAATGCTGCTGCTGCTGCCACCTTCCCCGAATGTGGGCCTGGACCAGGTCACTTTTTATCAACAGGCAGCCACCTTCCTCGGCACCCTGGACCCTCGCAAATGCCTGGTCCTGGGCAGGGATTTCAACACCCCCCTGAGGACCAGGACTGCTCAGGACTCGAGAACTGCCAGGCCACAGCAGGCATCCACCACCTGGACGACAGCACCACCCTTACCTACGTCTGGGTGGGGGACGATCGCTCACGCCACTCCTGGTTGGACCGCATTCACCTCTCCCGTTTCCACGTGGCATGAGCCCACGTGGCATCGACCATTCACGGACCAGCCTTTGGCAGCCACGAAAGCCTCTCTTAGTCAGGGGAGGCTCAGGCCGGCCTATTGACATTTTAACAATAGCCTGCTGGAGGACATGGGCTTCGTGGTGTCCTTCCAGGAGTTCTGGCTGGCCTGGTGGGGGCAGCGGCCCGCCTTCCCCTCGGCGGGCGATGGTGCGCGCCTGGCTCTTCAGCCGTGACTACTCCCAGGGCACCAGCCGGCGGAGGGATGCAGCGATAGAGCCAGGGGCGGATATAGGGCAGGGCGAACGGGGCGGCAAAGGGGGAGCCCCGCGGAGTTACGCTGCCCGGGGCCCCGCAAAACAGTCATCTGCCCCTGGATAGAGCCGTTGGAGCGGGAGGTTTAAGCTTGAGAGGCGCCTAGTGTCCAACCCGAGGATCCGCCCCTGCACGAGGCATGCCAGGAGAAGCAGAAGGACCATCCGGCCAGGGGTGCCTTTGTGCGGCTCCCACTTCTTCTGCACCCTAGAGAAAAAGAGGGGGGCTAAAAAGCATGTCACCTGCCTTTTGGCGGAGGACAGCCCCCCTCGCGGATCCGGAGTAGATGCAGAGAAGGGCCAGGGACTTCTGTGCCAGGTCGTTCTCCCCGGATCCAACAGAAGCTGACGCCTGCAGGGTGCCCTGGACCGAGTTCCCAGTGGTCAGTGTGGGTGACCAGGACCGGCTGGAGCTGCCTCTCACCCTGGTCGAGTTCTCGGAAATCCTCCGTCTCATGCCTCCCAATAAAACCCCGGGCATGGATGGGCTGGCCGTGGAGTTCAACCACATGTCCTGGGACGTCCGGCTCAGAGGCTGTTTAATTGCGGTGCAGATGTTTGGCTCCTGTGAGTGGGACGGTCCCAGAGCCAGGGCTGCAGCCCCAGCCTGAAGGTTTGCACTGCAGCAAAACAGGCCCCTCGCGGAAGCTGCTGGCACAAGCCAGTCGTGGGTTTTGAATTGCAGTGTAGACAGGCCCTTGCAGCCCTACCCCATGACACTCACGGCAGGGAGCGATTTCTCCCCGGCGGGCCAAGAAGAATTCCAGGAATGGCTCTGAACACTCGCTCCTCCCACACACGCTGGGTAATAAACAGCATCCGGGCGAGACCGCAGCCTGTGCTCCGTGGGGAGCTGCTGGAAGCAGCCCTCGGCCCTCCACTAGCGGCCCTGCACAGACCCACTCTCCACTGCCTTGTCCCCTTTCTCACTCGCAGAGCAATGCCCTTCACAGGGAGTGACTGCTCCCAGCCTGCTAGGATGGAGCAAGGAAGGGACGCAGGGGGCCAGGCTCAGAGAAGAGACAGTGGGAAGAGGACAGCTGTGATTTCCCACGAGCTGTGCTCTTTGCTCTATGGCCGTGTTCTTGGATTCCATCCCAGCCAGGAAGGCCAAGGAGCCAAGCAGAAATAAGACCTGCATTGGCACACACCTCAGCAGCTGCAATGGCCGAGGTGAGAGAGCTCCTCTGTGCAGCTGGCTGGCTACCTAGGACTGCCCCCCAAGCTCCGACGCATCAAGAGAGGGCTACACCAGCAGGGCAAGCCGAGGGCTCCCGGCCACAGGGCCCTCCATGCAGCAGCAGACTGCAGCGAATGCTGTGTCCTACATCTCTGCTGCCGCCAGTGCAGCGAAGCCGGCTCGCCTGCAGACCTTCTCCTTCTGCGCTGTGTGTCCCAGCAGCCATTGGGACATTTCACACCAGCTGGTGATGCCAACGGTCAATGCTGTCACGCTGGTGTCGCAAATGCTGGCCGAGGTGCAAGGAGCAGGAACGATGGGGGGCTCGAGGTGGCTTGTGATTCCAAAGACCAGGTTCCTGGAATCCGGCAGGGGCTCGCTGGACACTGCCGGCCGGCGTCCATGTGCAACAGAGTCTTGCTCTCCTGGCTGCAGAGGAAAGCTTGCAAACAGGAAGCCAGTGCAACCGGCGGGCTTGGGCACGGGAAGGCAGAGGAAAGGAGCCCAGTGCTTACTACTAGCACCCCCCTAGCTGGTGGGTTTAAGCCAATCCTATGCTTTGGGGGGCTGCCAGGCAGTGTTTGATTGCTGGGGATTAGCAATGCTGGGTGTGTGGCCCTGGACATCTCTGCTCAGGCTTCTCTTGCCACAGAACCAAGGCAGCTTCTGAAAAGGCTCGAGAGCCCCATTATTGACCCTGGCGACAGGGAGATGAGCTCTCTGAGCTAAGGGCCAGGCCAGGCCAGTTCTGGGCAGGTCTGACACGCCCCCCTCCCCCAAGCAGGATCTCTGGGCCCCACAAACCCCTGAGACAGGGGAGCTACAAGCAGGAGAAGTGTGGCTCTTTGCTGCCCCAAAGCTCATCTCTTCTGGTTTTGTGAGATTGGCTGTGGGGCTTTGCCTAGCCCTGGAGGGCGGAGAGTTAGCAACGTCCCCTCTGGAGGCTGGAGCCGTAGGCCCTTTTCTCTATTCCCCTCTGGGTGAGCTGCCCGATCCTAGTCCTACACCGCCAGCATGCAGCCCCGCCACATGCGATTACACCGGGGGCCAACCTCCCTCTTTCCCCTCCTGCAGGGGCTTCTCAGGGACCCTGCTCACTCACCAAGGCACAAGTGACACTAACCTTCCCTGCCCTCAGGGAGCCCAGCAGTAGCTCCCCCTCTCTTGTCCTTTCCTGCGACTCTTGGATTCAAGCCTCTCTAGCCACTAGGCCAGGCTCCTTTCTTCCACAGCAGGGGGCCAGGTGTCTTCTTTCGAACCGGACAGGCCAGTATTTGAGCTTCCTGTTCGGGAAACAAACTGAGAAAATAGAAACGCCCGGTATTTTCTAAACCAGACGTGACGTAGATTGTGACGGAATGTCAAGGGTGCGGTATTTTTGTTGAAACAAGCTGGCAACCCCATCCCAGAGGCAGCTCCCCCCGTTCTCTGTGCCCTTTTGCACACTCCGCACTCCCATGCTCTGGGGCAGAGGGCACCATGCATGCTCCCAGCACAGCGTCTGATTGTCCTCCGCTGAGGGAGCCCTGCCCTCCGTGCACCTGACTCCTTGTTACACTCGGGTGCTTTGCAGACCAATTGCAGGGCTCTGCCCATGCAGAAAACCTCCTCCCTGGAGTGCGCTGCCCCCAGAGTCAGGGAAATCCACCCTGGAGCAGCCTGGGCCTCTCCACGCCAGGAATCCATTCAGCAGGGCAGGCGAGTGGAGCCTCCATGGCACCAGGCCCCCCTGAAATCACCTGCAGCGCTGAGGCGCGGGGAGGGGGAGCATTCGCAGGAGCTGGAGCTGCAACGGCTCAGAGATGAAGGCAAAGCAGAGCTGATTAGCCCAGTGGCTCTGGCTGGCAGTCCCTGCATTAGCAGCTGCTGCTTCCTGATACCTGGGGAAATGGGAGAGAAAGAGTGAAACTGCTGCAGTAGCAGCCACCCTCTCCGAGGCCCGGAAGCTGGAGCAGCAGCTGCCGTTCACTGCCTCTCTGCAAGGGGGCAAACGGCCCCTGTAGGGCACCTGCAAGGCTGAATCGCAGCTTCCACGATGCAGCAATCCGGGGCCGCACCAGACACAGAGCATGCCACCGGGCAGCGCCAGTCACCACTCAGGTGCACGGCCCCGGAGGGCCGCCTGCAGCCCAGAAATAGAATTTGGGAGACTCAGCAGGAGTCAGGGCTCAAAGTGCTGATTCCAGACGGGTCCCTGTAGCACTTGCCCTTTGCTGGCAAACGACCAGGCCACGCGCGCTCCCAGCCTCTCCTGGGGCTGGCTCATTAGCACACTCAGCACATCCAGCAGCTGCAGAGCTAGTGCCCTGCGCTGTGCTGCCAGGCTGGGGCGGCTCCGGAGGAAAAGCCCAGGGGAAAAGAAACCCCCTGGTCCTCCACGTGGGGGCCAGCTCCAGACATCGCTGCAGGGTCTGTACGGGGACCGCAGCGAAGCTGGGATCCGCTTCACGGGCTTGCCACGGCAAGACGGCACAGAAAGGTGCAGCAGGAGAGCACAGAGCAATGCTGGCCACAAGCCGTTTGCTGAGACTGGCCACGTCCTGACCCCTTTCCATGTTGTGCCCTGGCAGCTCAGCTCCGGGGCACCCTCAGTCTGTGGGAGAGCCTCCCTGCTGCCCCCCTGCTCTGCTGCCCGCTCAGCAGTCAGGCCACACTGCTGCTGTGGACTGCAGAAAGCTCACAGCGTTGCACTTACTGCGCTAGCCGCCCCGCCGGACTCAAAGTGCCGACCACAGAGCTCTCTTGCACCTTTCCTGCCCCACCTCGTCTGTGTCCCTGCCCCCCCATTGGCCTTGTGCAAACAGCTGCTGGCCTCCCTTACTTCCTGTTCTTGGCATCCTACTGCCAAGCTTAAGGTGCCAACCACCTTCTCCCATCACAGCCCAACAGCATCTTCTCCAGCCCTGCACTTCCCACTCCCCCAGTAGCATTCAGTGCTGACAGGTCTCCTCCCCAATTCCCAGGACTCCTGGAACTCCTGACTTTTACCCCCACCAGGCTGTCCCCTTCCTGAGGGACTCCCCACCTCCACGCTGAGCCCTTTCCCTCTTCATTCTGCCTTGGCAGCTTTATGCAGGCCTTGGGCCCCAGCTCCCTGCTGCATGGAGCTAATGCCAAACTCTGCCCCTCGGCTCAGCACAAGACCAGTGAGGCTGTTCGGGGTATGCACATGAGAGAGGTACAGAGAGCAGGGACAGGGACGGGAAGACCTTATTCACCGTCCCACCACAGATGAGAACAGGGACAGCGTCTGCACTTAACACTGAGCTCCAAAGACATTTACATTTAACCAGATGGAAGGAAGCATTTCAGACAGCCACTGTTCTGTGGAACTCAGTGCTACAGCGCACTGAGCTCTGTAGGCTCAAGAGCAGGCTGGAGGTTCCTTGGGACAAAGAGGCCATGCACAGGGGCATTACAGCCTATTTTATAGAACAGCTAAAAAGCCTCTTGCCTCAGGTCAAGATATGAGCTACTTACTGGATGGGGAGGCACCAGCAGCATTCACACTGTGGGGCCGTTGGCACCTGCTATGGGCTACAGTTACAAACAAGACCAGCCTGAAAAGATGGCAGCTCCTTCTGTTTATTTCAGACCATTTCTCCAGTTTATTTTGAACTCTAAAATCTTGTCCTCAAAAGCACTTGCAACTGCTCCCAGCTTGGTATTGTCCACACACTTGATAGGTGTAGTCTCCATTCCAAAGTCACATATGAAGATATTGAATAGAATTGGAGCTAGGCCAGATCCTTGTGGAACACCATTTGCCCTTGACTGTGAACTATTCTGCGAATATGGTTTTCCAGCATGCCTTATAGTAGGTTCATCTAGGCTGCATTTCCCTAGTTTGCTTATGAGGTCCTGTAGGACTATATGATATTTATGCTTGGCATGAGAGCAGGGGCCTGAACCAGATGGCCTCTCAGTCTTACAATAGGATAGGATTCTATGAAGACAATATCGGAAGTCTCCAGGCATTGCTCCACAGATCACCCATTTCTATGCCCCATATGTGGTTATCAATTTAACAAGAAGTTGTTTATAGAAAGAAGCCCTGGGGTCCACTGGAGCAAAGAACATTCCTTTAAACATTACAAAGTTGCAGTTACTGTTATCAGCTCATCTGGAAATATACACTTCTATAATCCTGTTTCAAACTATTTTTATACTTGGGGACCACAAAGCTAGAGGGGAAGTTGTTACAAACTATTGTGTCAAATACAGAAATTTGCTTTTTGTTTTAGAATTGGTTGAAGCACCTTTAGAACTGGGAAACACAGAAGCAGCTACGTTTAAATTCAACGTAAGTATGGACCCTACTTATTCCTAACCTGTTTCTGATTAAGTATTGATTGGGTCTTTCAAAATGAGGTGAGAGGTGTTATATAGTAATACACCTAGATTGGTAGGCAGGTAACAACTTGGAATATCTTTATGCTATAGTCGTTAAAGTTATGATTTTACAAGAGACACACTAATGTTGGTGATTTTAATTTAAAATTCTAACCCCGCCCCCGCGCAAATGGCCCATGTTTTGGCCTAATCATGCATCACATTTCATTATTGAAGAAAAAGCCATTGAGAGTTGCCAAAGGGCAGATAAGTGTCTTCAATTTATAATTATTTTAATTTAGATGTTATATTGTACCTTTAAAATGAATGATGACTTTGAAAATTGATAATAAACAAAAGTGCTCGCAGGCAGAGTTCTTTGAAAAAAAACTATTCAATCCTATAGCACATTTGAATGGTTCAATTATAAACCCCATGATGCTTCATGCATAGTGCAGAAACATGCCATCAAGTAAACAAACAACAATCAGGGCATTTTTAAAAACAGTCTCATGGGCTCCATTCAAAAGGTCCTTAACTAATTTTGTTTAAAAAATGGGGCTGAGACAAAGACCGGGAAGTTTTCTATAAGGAACATTTTTTGAGAAAGTGATGAAAGACTGAAAAGTACTTGATAATATAATGGTGCTTTCAACTTCAACATTTGCATTGGCGCTGGGACACTAAATATATATATATGTGTAGATGTGTGCACACCATATCCATGGAAATCTTGACCGCTCTGAGCTGTAACGTACTGGAGCACCTTGCTAAGTACAAGCAATTACTGAAAGCTGCAGTGAGAACCTTGCACTCAGGTCTCCCTATTTCTCTTTGACTAAGCTAAAAACAGGAGGAAAAAAATCGAACAAATCATGTGTCCTGTGAGTTTAATTTTTATCAATAACTTTATTAATATACAACTTACTTGTAATGAGTTTAAGAAGACAATCTGTGACTTGAAGGTGTAGCAATGTCTCCCCCTATGCAATCCAGTGTTGATTCTTATCAGACCTTTGCAGATACTGGAAAGTTTTATTTGAAGAGTTTTATTCAAACTCACAAAATCACTTTACCGACTCCAAGCTTCTTGTTAATTTTCCACAGGTAATTCACAAAAGGGTTTTTTTGTTTTTTTTTGGTTTGTGGAAAAAAATCAAATACTTGTGTAAATGTGGCTGGGGGAAGGTTGGGAGTGGAAGCACCTGAGCAGACATTTTGCACTCTCAGTTTTCTCTATTTCCTATTTATGAAAGCTTGGCATCTGGCTAGAGCACAGACTCCATAAATCATGCCATATGTGACTAATCACACAAGTAATAAATTGCAGAGAACTGAAGCAAATAGTGAACTTAGCAGAAACCTGTTCTTATAGGATGTTCCAGCAATTTGGAGTCACACACAAAAGTTTGTGGATGAAGTTAAACATCAGAAGGCTAAAATTAACAAAATTATTCTCTATAAAATTTGCACCTAGATGAAAATTGTCATTATAACCACAGAGACAGTTACAGAAACTGTCTCCCTCATAACCTTTAAAAGCTCCTTAGATCTGCACAGTGGCTCATGCCCGAAACTCTTCTTATATGGCCACCAAATCTAGTAGCAGATAAGTAGGAACAGACTTTTGTTTAAGCCTCAGCACTCTGATCTAATTCTGGCTTAATGCGTTAGGGTCTTTGTACACAAAACATGCACAGTGCCAGTGGCTCACTTGGACAGGATTTCTGATTTTCATATCCAAATTATTGTCAATGTAAGTCAAAGAAAACTTGGAACTTCATGAAAATCTTGGATCCCTGGTATTAAAATATTTTTTCTCCATACTGAGAGTATCTTTTTTTCTTTCTCTTCTTTAAACACAAATCAAACATCTCAGGATGGTTTTATCACTGAAAACTTACTCGACCTCATTTTTAAACCCATTGTATACAAGTTTGTTTGTATCCTCAACACAATCTGCTTATTCTCACAAAAATGCAGCAAAGCTCGGAGTGTAAAATCAAAGAACCCAGGGAGCAAACAGAGGAGAGTCGGTCAAGAACCAGGTTCTGTTAATTGAATGTTCCAGTTCTAAGCCAGCTCTGGCTAGAAACTGGGCTCCTACTGCTACACTAAATTTAAACTTGTTAACTTTTAGTTATCCCAGAGGCCACCATTATAGCGGAGAAACTTTCCACGCCTTTCCAAGGGCTCACCGCTGACCAGAGACAGAAAGCACTTCCCAAACTGTAAGAAGGTTTAAACACACAGGAAGGAAAGCAGAAAAAATGGCAAAGAAGGTTGCTCCCTCCAGATAATTTTCCCTAAAGAGGGAGCAGTAGGCCCTGTCTGCCCAAAAGAAATAGTCATACTTAGTGTGCTTGTAAAAACATGGCCAAATTACAAAAGAGTACGGTTTTGTGGCTAAGACACGTAGGATGACCAGATTGCAAGTGTGAAAAAACAGGACAAAGGGTGGGGGTGAGAGATGCTCATACAAGACAAAGCCCCGAGTATTGGGACTGTGCCTATAAAATCAGTACATCTGGTCACCCTAAAACACTGGGCTGTGACTCAGCTGGCTTGGGTTCAGTTCTCGGCTCTGTCACAGATCCCTGTGTATAATCGCTTTGCTTCAGCTCCACTTCTGCAAAATGTGGGATAAACTATGCAGGGAAGAGTTCTCCCGTTTTCCAGAAGTGCTTGGATACCCTGTGGATGGGAGCTATGTAAGCAGAGAGCATTCTGACTAGTTTAGAATTAGTTCATACAGATGGACAGGAAAAAATATTGCCATGTTTTCATGGTTTTAGCCCAAGTCATTTATAGAGGAGATAACATGATGGGCAGAGATAGTTCTTGAATTTAGGTGTATAGTGTCCCTAAGATACTCTACATGCTCTGGATTAGAGCCAAATAAAAGGGCCCTATAAGAGGAAATTAAATCTACAGAGTTGGGGCAACAGTTACAGGATTACATTTTCAATGGTCTGGAATAAGAAAAATTCCACAAGCACAACAGACATCCAAAATGGCTCAACATAATTTATTTTTATGTTAAAATGTACAGAGTTCTTTTGAAAGTACTTGCTAGAAAGGGAAAAAAAAGTGATATTACATACAAGGAGAAGAAGGGAGGCCAGCCAGCCAGGAGCGTAACACAGATAGAATTACAAAGGCATCCAAGGCCTCCCTTCCCCTTAGCTTACAAGTCACCATGAACAAAGTACAAAGAGGTTACAAAACAGGAAAAGCAAATATAAACAGACAGGAATAGACTTAGCTTCATTTGTACATGCGGCTTTTAGAGGCATCTGGAGCTCTATTCACACACTCTAGAGATCTCTTTAAAGAGAATTTTTATCTTTCTTAAAATAGTTTTTAATATTCTACAACAAAGATAAAAAATTTTAAAGATGGAATGAAATGAAAAAGCTCTTATTTTAAAAGGCATCAAAGTCACTAACAGTGATTTTTTTTAAATTTCTTTTAGAAGATTACCCAAGTTATCTTGCTAAAAATACATTTTTTTAAACAGAAGTGAAAAAATGGTAGGTACCAATATTACTGCGTTGGATAATTTCTTTTTATAATATAGAAAAGAACTTTTTTTCTACAATAGTTCTACAGTCACAAAGGTTTGTGGAAAAGGGAGCTGCCCAATTGATTAAAAAAACATACAAAAACCAAACCAAACATAACAGCAAACAAACAAACTTCACTGCCCTCATTTCAACAGCTTCTCCTCCTGTCTTTAACCCTTTCTCTCCCTGCCCTCTGCTCCCTCTCCCGCAACCACAAAGCAATCACAGCTGAAGATCTAGGAAGAAGAGGGCAGCACAGTGCGCTTTCTACATGGATGATTTAGAACCTGAATAGTATATACAGAGAAATGGAGTCCTACACAGCCTCACACGTGCTCCAAACAAAGGAATAAGGAGTGGAAGTCCTTGGAATTCTGCCTTTTTATATTTGGCAGTTATTGGAGAAGTTCATTTTAGTGCATCTGAAGAACCCTCAAACCTTCATTTGGATTTTTTGTTTTATTACTGTCAATATCTCTAGAGAATAGACAATAAGAGAGAACTTTACACGAAAGGGTAATTCCTCTCTCTTCTTTTTGCAGCTGATGGCATGCTAACAGGTGCAGTCAGTCGCTCTAGAGCTACACAGTTGCATAGCAGAAAGAGGATGGTGTGCACAAGCACACTACAAAATCCAGCTGACTAGGTCCCACTGTGGTATGCTGACTGTCCCACTCCCATTCCCTCCCTTGCAAGGAGTTGAAATTCCCTCTGCTTCCCACACACTGACTCAGAGGTGAGGAACTTCCTAGGAAATTGTCTCAAAAGAACCCAGGATAGCAGTAATGTGCCTGTTTTAACACCAGCACTCCCCTGAAAGTAGGGCACACTCACCAGAATGGAATACTGACAAAGACTTGGTAGATTTCTTGTCACTTACGCTTCATCTTCCAAGACTATGTGAGTAAAGGAACTTAGAGGCAGACTACAGGCTCTTGAGCTCAAACTGAAAGGCTCAGAACCAAGACCCTTAGCATTTCAAAGCAGATATTCAAGAAGAGTTTGGGATTTCAAGAGTTATGGCCAATTAGCAAGTGGTCAAAACAAGACCCTGTAGCCATTTTCTGTCTTTCTGATGCACAGAAACTCTCTCTTATACTTCTGGAGGCTGAATTAGGGTTCCATACAGTTCTCCTTTGAGATGCTAATGCTAGTTCAGACCGACAGTGTGTGTGTGTATATGTGTGTGTGCGCGCGCGCACCGGATGGGAATATTTTAAAGTGACATTACACTTCCAGAATAAAACAGACAGACTGTATTTCAATTAATCTATAAAGACAGTGTTAGAAAATTTTATGTTTACCTCTTATTCCCAATTGTATGGTGGGGCAGGAGGATCAGAAAGTTAAGAGAATTTTTCCTGCCTCATTGGAATAAAGTGTTTGTCCTCCATGACCCCTTCTAAGTCTCCCATAAGTGCCTCTTGCTGGACTTAAGTAGGAAATGCAAGGGGGGGACTAGAGGGATGGGTTTTGTTACCTTTTGAGATGTCGGACATTGTAATGACTGCAGCCCTGAGAGCTGCACACAAAGGGGCATGGGGAAGAAGAGGAAGGGGTGGGGAACATACACTTGAAAATAAAATTTAAAAAGATGATTCACTGTTAAACATATTCTGTGTGGTCAGCAAAGTAAGGCTCTTTTAAATTATGAAAAATCTTGTGCACGTTTTCCCCCTAAAACCGTTTTAAAATTATTTCAGCTGTAAAATGGTTCAGGATTCTGAAGGAAACAAAAACCCAAAATGAACAAACGAAAAAAGAATAAAGACCAGGCTTCCTAGAAAATAAAATAAACCAAAGAAAAACCCTCTAAATCTACAGCAACATTTTTAACTGGAAAAAGGTCCGTTTTCTCTGGTTCGTCAGTATAAAAGGTTCCTTTATTTATATATATTTAAGTTTTTAGGTTGCAAGTTCATCTCGCTCATCTTCTCATGTACGGTCCATTGAGCGACTGCTTGGGCACCCCAGCAGCATTCATGTAGCTGTGATGGGAGGGGCCAGTATACATCATGTTTCCATGAGGGTTTGGCTGCATAGGCTGCTGGGTATAGGCCTGGCTCCCCATCATTCCCATCTGCATCTGCATAGGATACTGTGCTGTCTGGTTCATGTAGGCAGGGTTACTATGGTAACTGCTGTTCATCATGGGCTGTGTCATTCTGTAGCTGTTCATGGCATTCAGGGTGTTCATATTCATGGAATTAACATTGTAGGGGGGAGTTGGCATCAAGTTAACCCCCATGTTCATACCTCGCTGAACAGCTAGCGCACGAGGGCCAGCCTGCATGGCAACTGCTGGTGGGCTGCGCCCATAGAGCTGCTGCTGGTGTGCTGTTGCAGAGGGCAGTGGTGCGGATTTGGAACGAATGGAAATATGCCCCTTAACTGGCATTTGCCCCTGCAACCGTTGCGTATGTGGGATCCCAATGTTGGTGGCAGACATGTTACACTGAAGAAGAGGGGATGTGAGGTTCATGGTGGTGGAGGCCAAGTTTGGTGGGGGTGTCATGGTGGCTTGTGCTTGCGGCGTCCCAGCTAATGGATGAGATGGAGCTAGCTGAGCCAACCCTGTGTTGGACAGAGAAACACTGGTTGCATAGGAAGTCACAGCAGGAGAATGGCTATAAGGCATGGCATGAGGGTCCATAATGGTGTTTGTCAGCTGCTGCAACTTGGCTAAACTGAATGTGGCTGATGGCTGAGAGTAGCTCCCAGCACCAAAATCTCCTGGGATCCTCTCATAGATACTTATGTTGCCAGTGCTGCCAGATTCAGGTATCTCCATGATCATCGGTGCGGGGGTGAAACTATTATTCATGCTACACTGAGACAGTGGAGGTTGCTGCTGGGGTGGGGGTGGGGGCTGAGGCTGCTGCGGCTGAGGCTGCTGCTGCTGCTGCGGCTGCGTGGCTGGTTGCTGGTTGCTTGGAGGCCTTTCTACCACGCAGCTCTGAGGTGACTTGATGCTGCAGTTTGCAGCAGGCTGGACAGTGCTCTGTTGCATCATGCTGCAGCTGCTGCCGATGTTTGCCATTTGCTGAGTGACAACACAACTGTTCTGAGTGAGGCTACTAGAGGAGGACAACCCCCCATAGGAGCAGCTGCTCTGGGAAGAGTTATTTCCACAAATGCTGCCTCCCATGGTGGAGTCATAACTGCTGGGGTTTTCGTAGTTCTCTGTGGTGCTCTCAATGCTGCCCAAGTCACTGAAGCCACTGTCCACCACCTGCTGAGAGTGGTCTGATACAGAAGGCACATCCATCATGGGGCTGGTCTCCATGTTCTGCATAGAGGGTGCGGACAGGGATCCTTGTTCGGGGCTTATCTGGGTGTAACCACTCTCCAAAGCAGGCACATTGGGACTGCTGACCGAACGTACAGATTGGCTAGGATGGGACTGAACAGAGGATATTGGACTGTTGTGTTCTGAGGCATGGCAATCTTCAACCATTGATATCTGAGGGTCCTCATCTGTTTGAGTGTAACTCTGCAAATTCTGACAAGCTGCAAGAGTTTCCTCACAGTCCTGGTACGCTACATCATGCTCATGACTCTCCTCTTGCGTCAAGGACTGGACTGCTTGGACAGTTTCCAGATCTAGTTCACTATGAGGAATCTCTTCCTCTTCCTTTAATTCAATTAACCTTTCTTTAGAATTTTGCTCTTCTTCATGATCATCTTCAGAGCCAGGGACATGCTCTGAGGCCACTGATGTCTCATGGGAAGCCTGCTCTTCCTCAGAATCTGCCTCTGCCTCATTTTTGCCCTTCACCTCTTCTCTACTGCTTTGTATGCTTGGTTCTAAAAAAGACTCCTGGACATCAGGCTCCTCCTTCACTTCTTCCCTAATTGGCAGTTCCTCCAATTCTTTCTTCTTCGCAGAGTCAAGGTGACCATCATCTTCATCATCTGCATCATGGTCTTCATTTTGGTTTATAACTACTGCCACTTCATCATCCTCTTCTTCATGGTCATGCTCAGGTTCTTCCAATTCTTGCTGTTCTTCTTCTGATTGCCTTGGTTCTTCTAATACCGGTGGCTTCTCCTCTACTTCTTCCTCCACCTCAGGCTCCTTAACATTGGCTGCTGGACTGCTGCTGCTGTCCACAGGAGAAACTGCTCTCACTTCACTACTAGTTGCATCTTCCTCTTCTCCCTCTCCCACCTCCTCTGTTCCAATATGCATGTCTTCCTCCTTCTTCTCCTCAGCGAGGGGCTGCTCTTCTTTCTTCTGAAGAGACTCTTCTTTCTCCTGCATTTTGGGTTTACGTCCTGGTTTTGAATTAGTTACCATGGCATCAACTCCCCCATCCTGAGCAGCTACTGGCACCCTTTCCCGATTCAGTTTAAACCCTGGCTTTCTACCAGGTCTTTTCTTCCAGTGGATAGGTTTGCGACTTTTGCCTTTGGGCCATCCCTTCTTCTTTTTCATGGGTGTGGAAGTATCTGCCTCAAATGGAGAAATCTTTGCTTCACACTTTCTGAGCACAGATATTGGCTTCAAGGTAGGGGTGCCTGGAAACACAAAACAAAAATATTGCTTAAACTTTTCGTAATTTTCGTAATTACTTAAACATTTCCTCTTCTCTACCTTTAAGTGAACCCTTCCCTTCCCCCATTTCAAAGTCCCAAGCATGCTACCCCATTTATAAAGTCAATGTTTATGAACAATAAAACAGTACAAAGAATTCTTAACCCTTCCCCCCCATTTCAACATTTGCTCATTGATAACACATGAAATGAATCACATTTGCAAAAAACATTTCTTCAGAGTTTTGAGCCTTTAATATATAATCCAAATTCAGTGTCATACTGTACATTAGAAGAACTAAAACTAGAAGAACCATAACTTTGCAAGTACAATTAATGTAATGTGTTTTTAATAGAAAAATATTCCACTTGAGCAAGATATTTTCCACATCTATGAAAGTCCGTTGCAGGTATTTTTACATTTTCTTCTGTTCTTCAGTAGAGATCTAAAATCCAGAACTACTCCCTTTCCAGTTATTACTGAAATGGATCAAAATTAAGGTAATTATACAGATCCAGTAGCACACTAGAGGTCAACTACACACCTAATTTGGAACCAGAAGTCAGCAATCAGGCAACAAAGACCAAAAAAGCAAATACTGTACAGTACTGTGTTCAACATAACTACTAAGAAAAAACAAAGGGAAAGTTTTAGAAAGATTTGATGAGATAAGGAAACTATTTCTGTACTTGTTTCATTTAAATTAGGGTGATTCAAAGCTGCATTTTTTTCTGCACAGTAAAGTTTCAAAGTTATACTAAGTCAATTAAGTCAATATTGGGACCAGTTCTGTTCAATATCTTCATCTTTTTTTTACCGGACAGGAGGTAAAAATATCAGACTGTCGGGATCAATACCGGACACCTGGCAACGCTACTAGTGGGGGGGAGAGGGCAAAGGGCTCCTCCACCTCCAGATTAATCATGGTTTGGGAAGCCCAGAAGCATCCTGACACCGCCCTTTCCGGTTTTGGCCCCACCCCTTCAGGGCAGCCTGGGTCAAAAATTATTGCCCACCCCTGATCAAGGGCTTCCTTGAATTAATTCCTGTTTGAACTAGAGCATTTCCCTTACAAAAATAGCCAAACATCATTTATAATTTGAGTGATGAAGAATCCCACACAGCCCTTGATAAGTTGTACCAATGGTCACACATTTATAGCTTATTTTTAGTTTGAATGAGTCATGCGTCCAACTTCCAGCTACTGGATCAAATTACACCTTTCTCTGCTAGACTGTAGAGCCTCTATTCCTGTTCCCATGCTGGTACTTACAAATTGTGATCAGGTCACTCTGAACATTCTCTTTAGTAGCATAAACAAATTAGGTCTCAGTATAAAGCAGGTTTTCCCGATCCTTCATAATTCTTGTATAACTGATTGGCATATTTGGGGCTGGAAGGAATATTACAGGTCAAATGGCTGAAGATCTGGCAGGGGGAGGGGAGGGGGAGAGTTGACTACCTCTGCAGCATAGGGTAGGGGGTCACTTGAAGGTTTAAACTAGAGTAAATGGTAAATTTTCTGTAACTTGAAGTCTTTAAACTATGATTTAACAACTTCAGTAACTCAGACAGAAGTGAGGTGCTATGGCCTGCTATGTGCAGATCAGTGATGGCAATAATTTTTGATGGGGGGGGGGGGGCACTCTAAGAATTTGGAAAGTGGTCACAGACTGCACTTTTGTACAGTATTAATGAAGGGGGGGCAGGGTCTGGGAGAGAGGTTGGGTGCAGAAGGGAGCTCAGGGTAGGGGACTGGATGTAGGTGAGGGTGTGGGGTCTACGAAAGAGTTTGGGTGAAGGAGCAGGTTATGACCAGAGGCAGCAGATTGGGGTGCAGGAGGGATGCCGGGTCTGGGAGGCAGTTTGGATGCAGCAGAGGATTCTGATCTGCAGGAGGAGTGTTGGAGGGAGTGCAGGATCTGGGAGGGAGTTTGGATGGAGGAGGGGGTTGTGACCTGGGGCACAGAGTTGGAGTTCAGGAGGAGGTGTCAGGTGTGAGGTGCCAGGAGATGCTTACTGTAGGTAGCACCCAGGTTGGTGGCCCAACAGCACCCTTGGGCAGACTACCCAGGCCCCATATGCCATTCAAAATGGCCTGCTGCTGGAGCCAGGGGGCAGCGGGCCTCCATATGCTGTATGCACCCACAAGCAGTTTCCCTGCAGCTCCTATTAGTCAGTTTCCAGTTAATGAGAACTGTGAGGACTGTGCTGGGGGCAGGTGCAGCATGCAAAGGAAAACCTTCTCCTTCCAAGGAGCATACAGATACACACACATGCTGGCCCCAGCAGCTGGCCACTTTGAGGAGAATATGGGGGCCATGGCAGACAGCGAGCCTGCCTGAGGGTCCTGCTGAGCCATGACAGGCTGCTTCAAGCCTCCAGGCTGTATTTTGCCAACCACTGGACTAGATAATCATGATGGTCCTGTCTGACCTTAAAGTCTAGGAGTCTTGTGAACATCAGACCTGGACATCTGGGTATGTTTAATCAAAGTCAATGTCTACTTAAATCTAAACAGAAGAGCCTAGTAGCAACCACACTGAAACTAGAACTTACAGTTAGAAAAAGACTGAGCATTTTAATTCTATATGGGAAAAAGCTCACTCTGTTCCATCATGTAAATGACTGGATGCTATGGCATTGGATGTTTTAGAAATGCTAATAATTAAGAGAGCAGAATGCAGTGAAAGGATACATTTTGTCTCTCTAGAGTAATGGTGGGCAACTAGGGCTGCATGCAGGCTGCATCAGGGTAGTCTGATTGCTGACCATGAGACATTTTGCTGTTCTGTTCTCAGCCAATGGGAGCTGTTTGAAATGATGGACAGCATGTCTCTTCACAGAGAGCCACTAGAAGAGAGCTGTGGTGCGCGGTGCCTACAGATGGTCACCATTAGCAAAATGTCTCGTGGCCTGCAGTCAGATTACTCTGATGTACCACATGCGGCCCGCAGGTAGCCTGCCACTGCTCTAGAACATAGACTTGCTCACAGAACCCAAGATCCCTTCTAAATCCAGGCCTTGAAAGATGTACCACCTCTCCCCATTCAAGCTAGTGGTCCTGATGTGACCCAGATACAACTCCACCTGAGGCCCTAGGCCACATTTCAGACTTAAAATGATGTTTTGAGGAAGTTACAACACATTTGTGTTAGCCTAAAAGGAATTTATTCTGAAATCTGAGCCAAATCCCGCCCAGGCAAAGCCTAAAAAAAATCCACTTATCTGTTGTGTCATCAGTTTCTGTAGAATCTAAGCTTTAATTTAAAAAAGTTTCTAGCCTATATGGTTGTGAAGAAAACTTTCTAAATGTAAACTGACTGTAAATACAAATGTTATTTCTCTGAGCCTGAAACCTTCTCCTATGCCTCTGCTCAGAGTGTTCCCAAACTGCAGCAGATTAAAAACTGATAAAAGTTTTTGATCAATCTTTAATTTCTTCTCCTGAAATGGTCAGCATTGAACTAGTTATAATGACATTAAATTGTTATTTTGTTAAATGAGAGAAATTCACATTATTCTTAAAACCTAATGCAATTTTCTGCTGGATCTGCAAAGACATCAGCATTGATAGAAACAGTACACAGTAAATGACTCCAGATGCAACAATTTCTGATATAGTGTACGCACTTTTGGGAACATATTACTTGAATGATATTGACAAATATGAGGCTGTTTGGAGAAAAGGAACAGAGTGACTAAGGGGCAAGCAGCATTAAGTCATATGGGAAGATTGAGAAAATTAAATATATGAAGCCTGATTAACAACAATTGGAATGACAGGAATTATAGTAAACACAGCCATAACTAAGAGACATGAGATAAAATTAAGTGAAGAAAAATGTAAGCCAATTAAGGAAACCTAGAAATGTGATGCATTAATTTATATAATCGTTTTCCAAGAAAAGTACTGGAAGTCTTATTGCTTAAAAGGGACCAACTAGATCTTCTCTTCTCTAATTTCTATCAAAAAACAATGTTCAATCTGTAAAATTATTTCCCTAAAACATATGATGTGCAACATGATCAAGTTTTTTCAAATCTTAACTATTGCAAGTTATGACAATTTGTTATTGTAACTGTGCAATCCATGTTGCATTAACACTTTTTTTTGCATTTCATTTTAATGTAAGTAGGGATTAGCACCAGAGGAATACAGTGGTGATTGGTGCTATAGAAATAGCACAGATAAGATAAAACTACATCATTACATCTTTAGTGTTTAATCTAGGACTAATATACTTCCCTTCTACAACACTCCTGTAGTCCATTGGCCTCTGTTAAAATTATAAATATCTGAGGTTGATCTGACTGGAAATCTGTGCCTACTTAAGATATTTTGTTGGAAATTACATGGCAATGTAGTCAACCAGTTTCTGAGGGATACCGCTATTACTTACTGAACACCCTCAACCATATCGAGGGGCCAATTCACAGCTTGCTCATGAAACGTACCATTAGTGTCATCAGACTCCTCTTCATCTTTGGACTTCCTCTTAGAGGAGGGTCTGCGCCTAAGGGTATCTTGGGGGGCTAAGTGGCGAAAGTACCCCCGAGTGAACAGTTCACTCTCGTCCTCTTCCTCTTCCTCTTCTAGCTCAAAGGTAGGCTCCAACCGGGGCATTGGTCTTTCAGAATCAGAGTCCTCAAAAGGTTCATCCAACACCTCTGTGGTCTCAGAGATTGTTTCAGTGACAACACTACTATTGTGGTGCTTGCGCTTACGGACTCGCCTCTTCCGATGGAGAATTGGTTTCTGGGAAGGGGGGAGCAAAAAGGCATTTGATCACATACAGCAAAAAGTAAACCACTAAAAAATGGAAAAAAAACAAACTTCTAAATTCAACAGTTTGCATGGAATCAAGGTAGCCTCCCATCCCAAATCGAGACATTGTGGAAACAAACACTCAGATTCTGCCCTCAGTAATGCAGGTGAAAATAAAGAGGAATGCTACTACGATTACTGCCCTACTCTTGTATAGCAATTTAGCCAGTAGATCTCAAAGCACTTTGCAAAGGAGATCAGAATCATTAGCCCCATTTTACATATGGGAAAAATGAGGCACAGAGCAGCAATATTAGTTGCCCAAGCTTATCCTACAGGCTATCAGCAGAGATGGTGCTAGAACCCAACTCTCCTGACTTTCAGTCCAGTGCCTTATCCACTCAGCCACACTTCTCTGACATTACATGGATTTACACATGTGTAACAGAACGGTTTGTAAGAACTGAGGCTCAACATCCAGCAATGACCTGCTATGTACTCGTTCAGCAGGCTTAGTGTCCCACAGGATCACAGCTCCCTATCATCATTTCAGCACATATGTATACGTGAATTAAAACCGACTACACAGCTCATGCAGAAAAGATTACTTCTACTTTTTGTTTGCCGCACCTTGCCACTAATACAAGATTTTCTGGGTCATGTTTACAGACTTCATATATCCAAAGTCCGGCCCTCACAGTGCAATTCTTTTAGGCTTGCTGGTTAGTTAACATTGTTTTGTGAAGCTTGTTTTCCAATTAATGCTATTTCCACACTTATTGTGTTGTATTATTACACAACACAGAGGTATTTTGTAACAAAGGAGTGCAAAATAAAAAACCTAGGGGAAGGGGAAAACTTAACTTATTGATACAACAAAGTCGCAGATCCTTAAAAAAATTAGCATCCAATCTGCCATCTAACTTGTGTAGCTTTAAAACAAGTGTCTTAAAAAATGAACCCAAAATGGTACCAATGCAGGGAGAAGGCACACTGCGGCTTGCAGCCAGAGATGAGAGAACACCAGGAGCGCATACCTTTCGTTTTAAAGTTGGCTTGGTGAGAACAGGCGGAGAGTCTGAACGAGGACTCACAGGCTCATCCTCCTCCTCTTCACTACTTTCACTAAAGCACCTCAGGAGAGTCCTGTCACTGTCACTATATCGCCGGGGCAATCTGTCACACTCCTCTGTGAACCTGCATTTCAGGAGCTCAGTGCTGTTCTTTAGCTGCCCCCTCCACATTTCCATGCCTTCACTGTATCGCCTTCGTGGGGCTGAGGACTTTTCACCTTTGCCAGGCTGTCCCTGAGGGACTGCAGATTTTTCCTCCTCTTCACCATAGCGCCCCCGTGCGGCTGGAGATTTCTCCTCGCATTCCCCACAGCGCCCCCGCGAGGCTGCTGACTTCTCCTCACATTCCCCACAGCGCCCCCGCGAGGCTGCTGACTTCTCCTCGCATTCACTGCATCGCCCACTGGGGACTGCTGACTTATCCTCCATGAGCAATTTCTGTTCCTTCTCACTAAAGGGTTCTTGCAGTTTTTTGCCTTTTCGGCTCCATCGGCCTCTCCGAGATGGCTGGCTGTTTGCAGGAAGATTATCCAGGGGAAGAACTTGCTTATTGGGCCGTGTAGAACTGTCTGGAATTACAATGTCTGGCTTTTTTTCATTCTCCATCAGAGAATAAGGCTCTTGTTCCTTCTTCTCCCACAATACAGATTTTACCACCTGAATTAAATAAAATAAATAAGTTTCACATATTGTATTTAAAGTATGTTTCCATCCTGAATCCCCCACAAAGCCAACAAAGCTCTTGACCAAGACAAGGGACAGTTCTGGAAACAGAAGGATTCAGAACAAGGTATCAGGGATGGCTCCTGGGAATTGCAGAATGGCAAATGGATAGATCCGAAAGGGCTGCAAAGGGGTGCCAAAATCCCAGTCTGATAATGTTCTCCCACAAGCATCCTGAGAGCTTATTTCTGTTACTAATGGCCAGAGCTCGCCAAAGTGTGCGCAGATCGCCGGAACCCAGCTCTTCCGGATTACGATCTACTTGCCACGGACGAGTAGATTGTATAATTTGTCGAGCCCTGCTAATGGCCATTAGTTTACTGATACTCGTGGGAATGAAAATATAATAATCTTACACCAAAGCCCAGTATCTGTTCACCCTTGGAGGAAGGGGGATGTAAAAGCATTTTTTCCAGTTACTGTGCATGGTCAAAGACAAGAGAATTAATTTTCTGTGGCAATGTAGAGTCAAGTGCATTTCCCAGTTTAAATGCTATAGCAGTGTGCAATCAGCTTGTCAACAACATTAAGGCAATTTGTTTAGGTCACTTCTCAAAGCTGTTACTGATGTAACAAGTGCACTGCTTGAGAATATGATGACTTTTTGGTTTTCCACTGTTTTGTGGGCAGTGATAGGAGGGCAGAGTTATACGGTTTTGGTGCTCTTTGTTGTGCATTTTCATACTGAGCAACATCTTCTGATTTTTTTAGTATAAATTTAACTTTGAATATCTATGATATTCAATGTTTCTGAAAAACCACATAAATTATTTAAGGAAAAAAATCTACAGAATTTCCATATTATTACAACCTTGGTTCCATTTTTACAGTGTGTGGCCTGGGCATTTCTGCAAGTTAAAATAAATGAGCAATTGTTCAGCAACAACGTTCTCTGTGGAATTTCCAACCATATTGCACAGGGATGGTCTCTACTTCCCTTCAGGCTATGTCCCATTTGGCTTTCACTTCTCTGGTTTCTGATCTGAAAATAGACAAGCAACCTAACCGAAATTCTGATGCCATCTACCATTAAATAAAATACCTTAATGTCCCATTCCAACTTCTTAACTGGAAACAAAACACTTGCATTTCCTGGAGAAGTACAAAAGCTGACTGAGTAGGACTCAATCTCACGCTATGGTTTATATAAAAAGAGAACAGATTCACTTTTACACTGACCTCTCGTTCCTTCTGCTGCTGCTCTTCATTTTCTCCTTCCTCAGTCTCTTCCTCTTCATCCTCAGAAACTACAGTGTTGGAAACAATAACAGGTGTCCAGCGCAGACATTCTGGATCTACAGCTACAGGCCGGAGATTCACCTGGAGCTTTGCCATATGATCCTGGATAAGCTTCTCCCGACGAACAATAACAAATCTGGGAACATAGAAAAATCCTTCAGTCTGCCATAAGTGTGAGGCACATTGAAAACACAAACGTGAGAAATGGATGCAAAGCAAGATATAATAGTAAGTACACTTGTGATGTAGTGGGGGTGCGGTCTGCTCTGTGTGATGTGTGATTCCCACTGACTCACCCACATGTGTACTGGCCAGATACCTAGTCCCAGCCTGAGCAGATTAAAAGGCTCTTCCCAGGGACAGAGACAAAGGAAAGGAGGCAGAGGCGGCCCCTTGGCTGAGGGGGAGGGCCTGGGGAGCTGGGCAGTGCTTAACTGGGAAACATGAAGAGAAGAGACTAAGCTGAGTACTGGGAGTTTGGGGGCCTGTGGACCCCTACCCCCAAAGGGTCTGAGGTTGCCTGGCCCCTCACTTTGATGCCCACATAGAACCCGGGCTGTGCTGTACTCGCAGAAGCAATAAACCCTCTCTGTTCTACTGGCTGGCGAAGACTCATCTTACTGCAGAAGGGGTGCAGGATCGGGGGTACCTGACGCGCCGCCACAACACTATATTCTCAATACCCACTGTGTCAGGATTCAGGAAAGAAAGGTAGAAGAGGACAACAGTCTACCATCTGAGATAGCCTAAGCCTGGGAAGAGGGCACCTTCCGTCTTTAGGGAGACAGCACTAATAGTCTGACAAAGTGGGTCTTTGCCCACAAAAGCTGATGCTCCAGCACTTTGGTTAGTCTATAAGGTGCCACAGGACTCCTCGTGGCTTTTGCAGATTCAGACTAACACGGCTCCCCCTCTGATACTTAGCACTAATAATGTCTTTCCAACTGTTGTCACTGATAAAAGTGACACTGTTAGCCAAAGAGCAGGCTGTGTTGAATGTTACAACCTCATTTGATTTTAGGGGTAAATATAAAGGTGGGAATGTTTGAGTCATATAAACTGACTCAAAATAGTCAAATCCAAAGCTGACAGCAAAGAGTTATAAAGGGAATGACAAGTGAAATTCAATGGTGATAAGTACAAAGAAATGGACATTGGAAACATAATCCCAACTGTACACACAAAGAGATGTGAAGTTAGCTGTTTCTACTCAGGAAACAGATCTTGGAGTCACTGTAGATAGTTCTCTGAAAACATCTACAGTAGCAAAAAAAAGGTAATAAAATATTAGGAACCATTAGGAAAGGGATCGACAATAAGACACAAAATATAATTACTATACGTTGAACCTCTCTGGTCCGGCATTCTCTGGTCTGGCAACATCCGCGGTAAGATATGATTTTAGTAGTCAGGTGTCTGCTTATCATGGGTGTGGCCAAGTTTCCCACTGTCCCATAAAGTTTGTTTACAGGTACAAGTCCTGGTTCTCAGTATTGTGTGCTGTTATTTAGCTCTAATTTACCCCTCAATGTCTTTTAAGAGCCCAACAAGCAGCAGAAGTGTGGGTAATGCTGCTAGACAATATTGACCTGGTTAAGTCCTGAGTGTGCTGGACTAGAGAGGTTCAATCTGTATATAAATCCAAACACTCAACCCTGAATACTGCCTGCAGTTCTGTTTGCCTCATCTCAATATATAATTGGAAAAAGTAAAGAGAAGGACAACAGCAATTAGGAGTATGGAACTACTTCCACAGGAGGAGAGACTAAAAAGATTTGGATTGTTAATGTAGAAGAGAAATGAATAAGGGAAGATATGATAGAGGTTTATAAAATCATGACTGGTGTGGAGAAAATGAATAAGAGAGTGTTATTTATCACTTAATACAACAAGCAGGGATCACCCAATGAAATTAATAATCAGCAGATTTAAAACAAAGAAAGGACATACATCACACAATGCAGAGTGAACCTGTTAAACTTGTTGCCAGGATGCTGTGAAGACCAATAATGTAACTTGGTTAATAAAAAAAAAAGTAAGTTTAATGGAAGACAGATGTTTCAATGGCTGGATGGTCAGGGATGCAACTCCATGCCCTAGGTATCCTGAAGCCTGACTGCCAGATGTTGGAACTGGATGATTGGATGGATCACTCAAAATTGCCTGCTTCTGTTCACTATCTCTGAAGCACCTGGCACTGGCCACTGCTGGGAGACAGGATATTGAGCTAGACGGACTACTGGTCTGACCCTATATGACCATTCTTATGTTCTTAAACGAGGATATTAAGACTGTGGGATTGGGTGTATGTAAACTGAGGGGAATTCTGACTAAACATAGGGAAGGGAAATATGAGACACACTCCTAATTACTTAGGGTACATTTAGGCTTAATACTACTCAAGGACACAATTAAATGGCTACATTCCAACCATAAAAATGTGCTTTATCTGTGTTGGGAGATATCTGTATTATAACTTGAGAAGCTGACATGGCCGGTTTGATAAATGTAAACAGGGCCTTTGTTGCAGGTCAAGGAGTACCTTTGCTGACATGAATGGCATTATACCTTTCCACCTCCCCAAAGAAATAGGAAAAGAAAAAAAAAACAGAACAAGCAAGTACACTGCTATTGTGGAAGAGCTGATTGTATTTTACTTCGCTTTGATGATCAGATTATATATTTGCTTCTCTCAACATTCAGCCTGATTATTGGCATATTACTGTGTGATCTCTCCTGCTAGTGCTGTCTGAGCAGCCAAGCTGGCCCCTGGGAAGCAGGGGAGATGTTACTCAATCTTAGTCTATGGGTACGTCTAGACTACATGCCTCTGTCGCCAGAGGCATGTAGATTAGGCTACCAGACATAGTAAAATGAAGCGGCGATTTAAATAATCGCCGCTTCATTTAAATTTACATGGCTGCCTCGCTGAGCCAACAAACAGCTGATCAGCTGTTTGTCGGCTCAGCGCAATAGTCTAGACGCGCGGGTGACGACATCAAAGGTATTTGTCGACCACCCAGGTATACCTCTTTCCAGGAGGCATACCTGGGTGGTCGACAAATACCTTTGATGTCGACACCTGCGCGTCCAGACTATCGCGCTGAGCCGACAAACAGCTGATCAGCTGTTTGTCGGCTCAGCACGGCAGCCATGTAAATTTAAATGAAGCGGCGATTATTTAAATCGCCGCTTCATTTTACTATGTCTGGTAGCCTAATCTACATGCCTCTGGCGACAGAGGCATGTAGTCTAGACGTACCCTATGAATATGATCCCTCCCTCAGTTCTACATAGCTGTACCTGTATCTGGTCTGGGAAGCAACGGGATTGCTATACTCACTGGTCCTTGCGGAAGTCAAGCATTCGTAGGTGATGGAGAGTGGAAGTGATGTCTTGAGGGCAGATTCCAGTGAGTTTGCTTAGTTTTTTTATGCTGATTTGTTTGTCATTTTGATGATAAAGGCACTCCAATATTACACTTTTCCAATAAGCCATGTATGAGAGACGGCCCAGATCAGACAATGGCTTCTCTGGGGACCCTGCTTGGCCCTCACGCTTTGATAGCAGATAGCCTAAGGAAACACAAACAATTTCTCACAAAGACTGGCATACATAGATACATCCTATCCTGGTGCTAACATTATAGACAAGCTTGTACAGAGATATTCTTCAAAAAAGGGAATGAGAAGCATTTGAAAGCCAGGACTATATCCTGCATCTACAGGAGACACTGAATGGGCAGGCTGACCTTTTCCATCTGTCACCCCCATTATTCTATATTGGATTCAGAGATTTATAAACTGCTTTGATTACAGATTATGAGCTATTACAAATATTCTCAGCTTTTGCTCCCAGGCTGTGGAATTCTTTTCCTCAGGATATTCGCATGGTGCCAACGCTAGCATTGTTTCGGCGTCAGGCTAAAGCCACCCTTTTTATTCATTCTCTTCTTAATGTTTGAGTCTGTATGTGTGTGTTCCTCCTCTCTATTTGTTTTTAGCTGGTTATGTCCCTCTGGGGTATCATATTATAAATTTTTATATATATTTGTATTTTTTGTAAGCCACCTTGAATATTTTAAATAGAAAGGTGGGGTAAAAAATATTTAAATCAAATAAATAAATAAATAAATCACCGCTAGATGTCACAATCTGCCTATTTTGAACCCAGAACAACAAGATGGGTGAAGTCTCATCTTTTACTGGACCCATATCCATTGATGAGACACAAAAACTTTTGAGCTTAGTGGGCTGTTCTTCAGCTCAGGAAGAATACAATGAGAAAGTGCCAGAAAGTTCTCTGGAAACTGAGAATGCAGTTGAAGCACAGAAAGCATTCTAAATATCCTTTTCAAATTCACTTTAGACTACACTAATACAGTAATTACAAAACTGTGTACTGTTACTCTACTGTTTTTAATCATTAATGAAAGAAAAGGGGGTAAGGAATATTTCATAACTGACTTCAGCCTAGAACACAACAGCAACCTCCTCCTCAGAGGACATGTAGATATTTGTGTGCTTGAGAAACTGATTATTCAGGCACAAAGCTTGACTGAAATGACAATTCTGAGGATTACAAGGGGAAGCAGGTATTTCCACCACTCAGCTAAACAAAACAAAACAAAAACACACCAAAACCTTTCCTTTAAAGTATTATGTTAGGAAACTTCAGCTCCAGTCCTAAGCGTCTCATCTTCTGGTACTGACCCACAGAGTAGTAATGAGCCTGAGACTGCTAATCTCCCTGTGATACACTGTCTTAGTTATGATCAAAGGAGGGGAGGATGCTAGATATAACAATGAGATAGTGGTGGTAGACAAGCCATTCCCTACCAGAGCCTAGGGCTCCCACTCCTGGTCTGATACCAACCTGATTTGTTGACTTTCCATGCATTTGGTATTGCTCGTGTATTTTACCTGGTCTTTAAAGAGAGTTAGGACATGTCTACCCAGGGAAATGTATTGGCAGAACTATTCCAGTATAGTTATACCACTATAACAACCAGGGTAGATACTAAGGCCGAGTCTACACTAGCACTTTACAGAGCTGTAACTTTCTAGCTCAGGGGTGTGAAAAAACCACCCAGGTGAGCACAGCATGCTATATTGTTGTAAAGCACCAGTGCAAACTAGGCTACATAGCTGGGAGCACACGTTAGCTACTCCCCTTGCAGAGGTGGTTTACATACAGCACTAGTGCAGAGGTGGTTTATATAGAGTGCATAGAGCTCTCCCAGTGCTTGTGCCATGGCCATGCTTTCAGTTTAAAATGCCATGGCAGCTGTGCTTTAAAATAACAAGTATTGTGCTGGTACGTGCAGAGAAGCTGGCAGTGCAGCCTGAGAAACTTGCCCTGTGTCTTGGGATTACTATTCATAATCAGAGCTGCAGGTCAGTAAAGGGAGTGGACTAAGGATGTTAAAATGTGGCTAACTGACTAGTCAATGGAATTTCCATCAACTAGTCAACAGGCATTTCTGCATTCCTCCTTTGAAATGTACAAGAGACCCCGCTGGGGCTCTTGTACATTTCAAAGGAGGAATGTGGAACTCCGGGTACAACCCCTTCGGGCTGCACAAGGGTGCCTTCTTTGAAATGCGCAAGAGTCCCCAGCAGGGGGCTCTTGTGCATTTCAAAGCCATGGAGCCTGGGGTCAGTGGCCGACTCAGTGTCCCCCGCTAACCCCAGGCTCCCTGCGGTATTTCCTGGGAACCTGGGGTCAGCTGGGGAGAGTCAGCTGGGGGAAATACTGCGGGGAGCCCAGGGTCAGCTGGGGAGTCCCTAACTGACCCCGGGATACAGGCAGCTGCCCCTGTGAATCACATGGATGTGTGATTTAAGGGGACAGATGCTGAACAGCTGATCTGCGGAGCCTGGGATCAGCTGGGGAGTCACCTGCTGACCTCAGGCTCCATGGCTTTGAAATGCACGAGTAACATTGAGGAGTAACCTTAGTTTGAAATGCACAAGTAAAAAATGAGGAGTAATGTTAGCTCGAACCAAGGGGTTTGATTCGAACTAACGTGTCCCGGCATGCACTTTCACTTTCGAAACAGCTGTTGATTGGAGTTACATGCCGGCGAGATCATGCTAATGAAGCACGGGATATTTAAATCCCCACTTCATTGACTATTTCGAATGCCTACATTTGCATCCCTAGTTCGAACTAGGGTGCAAGTGTAGACATACCCGTATAGTGGACTGAAATTTGGTTTTGAATTTGTATTTTGTATAACTGACAAAGTGCTCAGCACCTGTGTAGAGGCATTTTTGATTCTTTTAACTCAAAAGATAAAATTAAAAAACCCTATTAGCCTCTGCTTGAGAAACTATAAGGTCACCTAGTTTAGCTGCTGATAGTTTCAACAAGCAATGTAGCTTTAGGGTTGACTTTATTTCAGAAAGAATTACTAAAATAGGGTGAGCTTTTGCCAGAAACTCTGCTCTGAGCATCGCTACAGCTTTTGACATGAGGCATTTATGTGATAAATATGGGAATCAGAGGAGACATGGTGTATTTGTTTTCATCATGTAGTTTTACACCAGTTTAAAGAACAGAGCCCAAAAGTCTACATTTTTTTGTGACCTCAAAACAGAGCTAATTCTGGAGAAAATAGTTCTTCCAAGAAAGTTCCTGAGAACCTGTACGTCCCCTCATCCAGTCCCATCTAAAAATATGAAAGGCTAAAGAAATCTAAAAAGGTGAAAAAAACTGAATGTGAAAGTGACTCTTACTGAAGTCAATGAGGAATCTGCCATAGCCCTTACGCTGGTACTGGGGAAGAATCATTATACAGGAAACGTTGTACTTCTGTTGGCAGTGCTTCTCCTGAGAGAGACAAGAGAAAGAAATTTGAAAAACAGTGGTTTAGTGAGAAAGAAAAGAAGCTGCTGTGTGAGCTAGTAATTAATCCTCAACTAAAGACTAAGAATGAAAGCCCTAGTCATAGCTCCTTGGGGACAGCAATACGCATCAGCAAAGCACAGTCCCCAATGAGTTAAGATGGAACGGTACCAAGTCATTGTCATTACCATTGAAACAACCATCCCAGGAGAGTAAAAAGAATGAGACAGTGACATCTGCTACCTTCTTCGACTTACAAACAATGAAAAAAATGACAGTCAGTGCAGGAATCTAAGTCCCCACCAATTGCACAAAAGCACCAAAATCAAGTTGAGATACCTTCTAATAGCCAAGTAGCACTGGTATAAATTTAGAATGACCCAAGATTCACACCACTGTCACTGAATCCAGACCACGGTGTGCTGGTCTAGAAGCTGGAGAATGATCATTGATTACAGGCATGGTTTTTTCTTTGCTGCTCTGATAGCTATGATTGCAAGCAAAATAGCTACTGCTGCAACAAACAGACTTGAAAATGTAGCTATCTGAAATCTTATGTCTGGCTTCCTTCACCTGGGTAATATGTGGGTGGGGTACACTAAGATACAGTAAACATCAGTGGAGTCTCCATATTCCTAGCATACATTACAAAAGGTTTAAAATGAGGTTCAAATTGCAGACCAGGAAAATACTTTTGTCTGCAGAGGAAGAGCTCTGATACCTTTGTGTGGGTAACAATGTTTACTTCACAAGCAGTTCTACCTATTGCCATCAAGGGAATAGAAAGTCATTTAAAAACTTCTCCCTTTGAGCTGCTAAGTGCTTTATTAGCTCCTCTGAGGATGTGCTCTGTTCAACGACATTAAGAGGAAATTTGGTTTTAACAGTTGCTACATGTCCCTGAATTCTTCATACACAATTGAAGGTTAGGACCTACATAACTAATCAAAGACCTTTTGACAATACTAATTCTGAAATGGACACAGAACAGGTTAAGCTCCAAGTCTGAATCCATGCTAAAATACTTACTTTTGAGAAATAGCCTACAAGGTGGCAGCCCTTCACATCATTCTGTGTTAGCACATAGAAAAGAAATGGCTCCACATCATAATAGAGTGTCTTGTGGTCCAAGAAGAGTTTTGCCAGCAAACACAGGTTCTGGCAGTAAATGGTACTGACGTTGCCATCAACCTAACAGAAACAAAGAACAAATGAAGTTACTACACATCACCATACAATGACCTGCTTCTGTTGGACATGTCAATCTTTTCTAACCCTCAAACATTAAAGCGGGGTGGGGAACCTTTTTTGGGTCAGGGGCCACTTACCCACAGAAAAATCAGTTGGGGGCCGCACCCAAATGAGAAGAAAAAAAAAGAACAAAAACCCCCTCTCTGATGTGGCGCCCAACTGAGGAGGAGAAAGACACTCCCCACATTCCCCTCACTCACAAGAGCCTAAGGGGATTTTGTGTGCTCCAGCCCCAAGTGGAGAATGGGATGGGAGGGAGGGGCTGGAGTGCCAATGTTGGGGGAACCTGAACTTCAAGGGCCAGATCCAGGCAAGCCATGGGCTGCAAGTTTCGCACTCCTGCATTAAAGAAAGGATATGCAGATAATGCATAGTAGCTCAGATAGTTCTCAAAGTGCTAGTGTACACTTTGGGTCACTGATCACTCAGTAACATCCTAAAGGAGAAATTAAACCTATTTATGGATTTTCACATACTAACTCATGAACTCAGCACTATGACACTGAGAGCTATCATTCATGTCTTCATTTTTGACAGAGCTGAATGACTTAAGGAAAAAATGGAGGGAAAGATTTTTATGGGTAATCCCACATGATATGAATATTGTAAAAGGCATCAATGTCACATTTTAAATGACACAGGAAAGAAGACGTTATCAATCATTTTTCTAACTTACCTCAAAGACTGAAATATTGTTCTTTCTGTAAATTTCATTGGCTGGAGGATGAAACCAGCCACACTTCTTCATATGCTGCTGGAGGATAGTTCTACTTTTCATATACTTTAGACAGAATTCACAAAGGTACAATTTAGGTAGCCTGTTTGTAAAGGTAAAGAAAATTAAAATCTATATATACACTGTATGCTTTTGCTTATTAACTATAACAAAAGTATTACATTCTTAAAGCTAATAAAGAACATGAGGGAAAATAAAATGATAAAAAGCAGTCTCATTAATTAAACAACTTAACCAAATACAAATTGAACCACTCAAATCTGGGACTCTCTGTTCCGGCAACATATGTGATATTTGCTTCAGCCATAAAAATAAATATGCCTCAGGCCACCCCTATTTCCTTAACTATTATGGATACACATTTTACATACAATGGTTATTCCATGTACTGAGCTATACTTAAGCATGAAACAATATTCCAATGGAAATGGTAAAGGTCTCATTGTGCACGTGTCAATTACTACTCTGTAAAAATACTTTAAGGAACAGTTCTGCATGGGGGATGGGTAGGGAGAGAATGGGCTAGATGAGTACTTTGTAATTTTCTTTCAATCTCTAATTTCTATGAAGCCTCTCTAAATCATTCACTATGATGAGGTCAATGATGAGCCTGCCATTATTGATTTGACTCCAATTACTCTCTCCGGCTACAGTGTTAATTATAGTTATTTTAACTAATCCCACAGCATTTGGCAGAGTCTGAATTATTTTTATAGTGATCCTCTGGCCCCATGACTGGGTTAGAGGGTGTTTTGTGGCTTCAATCTTTCCTTTGTATGGTCCTATTTAAAGCTGGTCCACATTCTGAACTGACTTTCTTTTCTTTCTTAACCACAAGGTAAGACTGCTTATGGTTTAGACAATTTCAAAATTCTCACCAAACAATATAAAAACAAGCAAAAAAATTTTATTCTCTCCTACATGGCAATCTCTTAGGTTAGGAAATGCAGAGATTTACCATTTTTGTATTTGGTAAATGTAAGGCAATACACTGATGACAACTATAAATAAATATGTGCAAACAGAAATAATGTAGATACAGTTCACAGTATAATTTTAAACAAATTATTCTTAGCAGCTTTTTTGCTTATTTCTTTTTCTATCTCTTGCAGGAATTCACAGCTCGAAATCAGATTATTTCAAAGCTTACCTCAGCACAATCTTTAACAGTTTATATTGTAATGTACGCTAAAACTAAAGAACCGATGAGACCTCAGACCCAACTTCTCTAGTCTTAATAACAATGGATTGCCAGATCACTTAGCTTGGGCGTGCTCTCCCCACTGGGAACACAGCATCTCAACTCTCTGCACATCCACCTTAGGATACCTTTTGAAAACATTTCTAATATTTGCAGTATATATGGACCCCAAGACACCCATTTCATTATTTGTCATATCCACATACGTTTAAATACTCTTTATATGCTAAAATTCACAATCACCTGCCTGGGATTCCTGCACCTGCCAGAGTACCTATCACACAAATTGTAAACACCAATGAAGGTTACAAGCTTGCACAATGTACCTGGAGTATTCCTGTGGATATGGGGAAGAGTACCAGGTGTGGATTTCATACTTCCCAAACTCGATAACCGAAGGACAGCGGACTTGTGGATCAGGGGGCCCTGTCACTCCTACTTTCTGTACAAGAAAAAAATTTTTTTTTTAAATTAGCAAATCAAATACTTGTCTGTTCCAAGAATACAGGTTAGGAGAAATATGTTTATATCCATTGGTGCTTCTGTATCCCCATCAATGTAATATCTATGCAGAGAGATAGATAACTGCAGATAGTGTTTGGACACACAGCATACATATATCCAGTTATACTGTATACCCACACACACCACATGCACTGCTATGGGTTACAACAGTGACAAACAAATCTCTATTCAGGATGTGATCACTGGTTTAGGATAGAATCATCAGGGGGTTAGAGGAGGTTTTTTTTTTTTTAAACTAGCCTCATGAGAAACAAGTTAGAAAAATGGGTCCCAGTTTCCTACAAATCCCCTTTCTAATGGTCTTGAAGATTAGCTGGCTGCAACATTTTCATATGCTTCCAATAATATATTTGCAAAACTCATATCAAAAGTAAACATGGAGCTTCTATGTAAATCCCATCCACAAACTGCTGTTTTGCATGGGATTATGTCAGGACATAAACAGCTCTTCTCTCAGTGCTTTCTAGAAAGAACTTTTGGCATTTAAAGGTAATACAAAAATCAGTTCCGGAACATAGTGGCATTCTCTCAGTTTGACTCTTAAAACTCCTTAAATTTCCTCAGAGGAATTTCCCTGAAGCTTTCAGCATGTTCCCTGACCCATACATATTTTAATATTTTGTCCTTTTCTTCCTCAAGAGAGATGCTACCCAAACGCCTATTGACAGGCCCTTCTCTGAGCTTGCTGACAAACATTCTTCCAGGATATGAACCTTGAAATTTAAGAAATGCACACCTCCTCAATTTTTTTAACTTGTCAGTCCATGACCACATTATTTCAAAAAGGCTGTGACACTCAAATGGTTAAAATCCAAAGGTTTTCAGTGGCTTTACATGGTCACATGATTTAGCCTGGACTACAGCGCCATTAAATGAGACCACTTATATGTAGGATGACAGATGTTAATGTGAAGAGTGTCAGTGAAATGCCTATAAATGTATTCCAGTAGAAAGAAATCCTTGGCCACTGGGTTATGGCATAAAACACTATCATGCCAAATCCAAATTTTCCATTTAGTGTAAGTGTTAAGTAGGACTAATGCAGCATGAGGAAAGCTCAGATTATTCTTCGTTCAACTCCCCTAGTTATACAGGTTTGAACAGAATATCTCAAGATACAGAAAAAAGCAAAAGACTTCTGTCCCAGTGTTTTATCCAAAAGCACCAAATGAGTTAATCAATAATGAAAGTGCTTCACTCATACGTCCTTCTATTCTTACCAAGCCTACATTTTTTCAGAGATTGACCAAAAAACCCTCAAAAATTAATTAGGTATCTATGTATGATCAAAAGTTCCACTACCTTAAAAAAAAAAAAAAAAAAAAAAAAAAGTAGTTCCCCCTCAGGTTACTGATTGAGTTCTTAGGTCCTTCCCTTTTAGGAAAAGGCCTGGGGGGTTCTCTCAGCTTCCCTTTGGTGCTTACCTTTTTTGAAGGGTAAAAATGTTCTCTCAAAGATATAAAAGCCCTGTGCTGAGCTAAAACAAACTTTGGTGCTAAAAAGCTAACACTAGTATTCTGCTGATATTTGGATCCCAAGGCAAAATAAAAGTAGAATCACCCACCACACTTCCAAATTAGACATATGTCATGTGAGAACTTCACCTGTTGACAAAAGCCAATTTATGAAGAAAGAAAGGAGTAAGAAGCTTTTTATATCTATGCAAACACATACTGAAGCATCCACCTATATTGTATTCTGATAGTAAACTACAGCTGCATACTCTTCCTTCACTGCACCTGAGAGCAGCAAAGCAGAGTTGGCAGTCAGTCACCAACACAATCATCCCAAGTATGTTTCAAGGAAGAACAACAAAGAGTAATGTGCACCTGTGGCAATGTCTCCTGCGTCTGTGCCCGTGCATCGGCAAACCTCTCCTCCAAATGAATGCCCAGTGTAAATGTGGAGACCCAGCTCCAGTACAGCTGCTTGCACATTGCAATGGTCAGGAGAACCCCCTCAACAGACGTATCGAACAACTAGAACGCTTGCTGCGGTCTGCCCCTACACTACTTCCTTCTCACACTTTTACAGACTCAGTTTCTTCCCTGGGCTACTTCATTCCGTTTGTGCATTTCCGTTTGTTCAGGTGCAGCATTTAGCTCCACTCTACGCAGGCTCTCGGCATCAACTGCATCTCAACCACTGTTTAACCCACTCCCTGCCAAAATCCATCCACCAGTTATTTTACTTTAAAACTACATGTCATCTTTCACCAGATTATTTGCAATATCAAATACATTACATCTAAAGTTTGTTTTTCCTAAACTTGTTCCTTTTCTGACAAACAACTGTTTGATAAAGGCATTTATTTACTAAAGTTTTGTCCAAACTCCTGGAAGATGAGCTTCAGATTTTCATTTACTTTTCTAAGCCAAAATTCTCTGACTGAAAAAGCTCATCATTACTGAATTTCATTAAAGGGTGGGGTTGGTTTTTTTTTGGATCATCTATGTAATAATGTCATAAATAGGCACTCCTGTACAGTACTGCTGTGTTTTTGCTGGGATTAGAAGGGTTAAGAGCTCTCATATTAGTCTGGTTTATCTCACTGCTGTGGTTTAGTGCAGACTTATCACAACTCATTATTCATTAACGCTCTTTGTATATAGTGACTATATTTAGGTTGAGATCATTCCAATTACTGTGGCACAACACAGGGTAAACAAACAGAAGCCCAAATATCTGGAGAAAGAGGAACAAACTGCATAGGGATAGTTATACTTAAGGAAAGAGCAGACAACAAGCTATTTCAAGGGGCACTTGTAATTTTAGAAGGAACAGATCATTCAAGACAGAAAACTAAAAAAAATGGACAGAATAATGCAAAAGTCCAAAAGCAGATGGTGATTTTTACATAGGAAAATAAAGTTTGGAAAGCTGGCAATTTTTCAAGGAGGCAATATTGAAGGCACAAGTACAAACTATCTCCATGCAAAGAAAAACTAGAAGGAATAGTAAAAAGCCAATATGGCTCCATTCAGAGCTCTTTAATGACCTGAAAATCAAAAAGGAATCCTAGAAAAAGCAAAAATATGGATGAACAGCTAAGGAGAAGCACAAAAGAATAGCAAAATAATTTAGGGACAAAATTAGAAAGGTTCAAGTACAAATGACTTATACTTAGCAAGAGAGATAAAAAGCACTATAAAGAGGTTCTTTAAATATATTAGGAGTAGGAGAAACACAAAGAAAAGTACAGATCCTCTGCTTAACAGGGGTGGAGAGCTAATAGCATGTGCCATGAGGAAGGCTGAAGTGTTTACTGTCATTTTGCTTCAGTCTTCACTAAAAAGTTAATGATGACCCCATATTTAACACAGTCCATATTAACAAGGGGGAAGGGAAAAAAAGTCAAAGCAGAAAAAAATAGGTTAAAGAATATTTAGATAAGTTAGATGTAGTCAAGTTAGTAGGGCCTGATGAAATTCATCAGAGAATACTTAAGGACTACTAGGTCCAATATACGGCACTACATTTTAAGAAAGATGTGAACAAAAACTACAAAAGGCGTAGAAAACCTGACCTCTGAGAAAAGGTAAAAAAAAAATTAGACATATTTATTCTTGGGAGAAGACAACTGATGTGGACCTGATAACAGTCTTTGGTTAGTAAAAGGTAGTTATAAGAGGATGGGGATCAATTACTCTCCATGCCCACTGCAGGTAGGACCAGAACTAATGGGTGAAATCTGCAGCAAAGGTGACTTAGGGTAGCCATTAGGCAAAACTTTGTAAGGGTAACTAAGCTCTGGAATAGGTTTCCAAGAAAGCTTGTCAAATCCGCATCATTGGAGGGTGTTTAAGAACAGGATGGACAAACATCTGTAAGGGATGGCCAAAGTGTACTCAATCCTGCCTCATAATATATAAACGACAAGAGATGTATGCATCAAGAGCATCTTAAAATACTTTACTGCAGTTCTCATCTTGCACATTTAGTTTGATGCCTCGATCTGCCCTTTGCTAAAGACTGCTACTCATGACAAGGGTCTGTCCTTTCAGTTTACCTGTAAAATATTATGCATGCCTGATGATGCCATAGGAATAACTTGCACCGTATTAAATTAAAGACAAACTGCATATATGGACTGAGGTATTTAGAACATAAGAATGGCCATACTGTGTCAGTCCAAAGGTACATCTAAGCCAGTATCCTGTTTTCAGACAGTTGGAAATAGCAGTGCCCCAGAAGAAATGAACAGAACAGGTAATCATCAAGTGATCCATCCCTTGTTGCCCATTATTCCCAGTTTCTGGCAAACAGAGACTATGGGCACCATTGCTGCCCGTCCTGGCTAACAGCCACTGATGGACCTATCGTCCATTAATTTATCTAGCTCAGTGGTCCCCAACTTTTTGGGGCTGCCGTGCGCCCAGGGGCGGGGCCGCACATGCACCGCGCGCCCAGGGTGGCACCGCGCATGCGCCACACACCCAGGACGGGGGCAATGCACCCAGAGGCAGGGGCCGCGCATGTGCTGCATGCCCGGGGGTGGTACCGCATGCCTGGGGGCAGGGGCCGCGTATGTGCTGGGCACCCGGGGCCTGGGGCGCAAGAATGGCTCAGGCTGGCCCTGGTCACATAAATGCCCCGGCGGGCATCATGGCGCCCAAAGGCACCGTGTTGGGGACCACTGATCCAGCTCTTTTTGAATCCTGTTACAGTCTTGGACTTCACAACATCCCCTGGCCAGGAGTTTCACAGGTTGACACAGTGTGTTGTGTGAAAAAATACTTCCTGGTGTTTGTTTTAATCCTGCTGCCTATTAATTTCATTTAGTGAACCCTAGTTATTATGAGAAAGAGTAAACACTTTCTTATCTACTTTCTACACACCAAACAACTAATCAGAAGGGGCAGAGAAGTGCATGATAGATATTAACTCCCAAAGCACTTAGTATAGATTTAATTAATAGATTTTATCTATTTTCTTAGGTCCGGATCTCAGAAGCTTTGCAAAGAATGAAGAAGGGGACACGCAGGAAAAATACTACTAAAATAATAGATATTGCACACAAGATCAGTTTTACAGTATAAAACAGACACTGCTTATATTTTTTATATCAGTCTCTCTCTCATTATGCATGGGATCTCTCTGTTTGATAAAAAATACCTAAAAATATAAATGGAGAAGCAAAGTAAGTGAAGTAATATATTTTACTGGGCCAGCTTCTCGCAGTATAAGGAACACGCTTTTCGCTTACAGACAACTTTTCTTCTGAAGCTCTGTATAAGATCAAAAGCTTGGCTCTTTCACCAACAGAAGCTGGTCCAATAAAAGATATAATCTCACCTACCTTGTTTCTCTCATATCCTGGGACCAACATGGCTACAATTACACTACGTTCAACAATAAAAATATAATGATTTCTAAGACCTATATCTCAAGACCCTCCAAAGATTGAAGCTACGATGAGTTTTCCTTTTCAATGCCAAAATATCTTAGATTCTTGTACTGCAAGATCTAAAATATAACATTTTTTTTCTAAAAAGTGTCATTGGACTACAGCTGAATCCTGATCACATTGGGCTACAGGCGGAGGCTTTTTTGTTTTGTTTGTTTGTGGGGGGTGTTTGAGTGGAAGGGAGGATAGTTAGGGAAGAAAACATTTCTCTCACAGGTTGTTGGTTGTTTTAAAATGCTGGATCTTAGAATAAGTTTCAGAGGGTGCTCATTAATGAGTGAGCAGAGGGTATGTAAGAGGGACAAAGGTGCATGATAAAGCAATAATATAACGTATATTATATATAAAGTTATTCTCATGAACTTTTTTAAGCTTGCGAAGCTAATCTGCCACAGCTTTCAGTCTCCTTAAATCAACTCCCCATTACTATACATTCTCTTAGACGAGGTTATAGGGAAAATTGAGTGCCCTGACAGACTGATTCAGCAGGAGGAGCATTGGTTCTCTGTGTTTATATTTATAGCACAGGCTGAAGATTTCCTCAACTCTAATAATATGACTTTACCTGCAACGCTTGTTCCTGAATGTCTCGGAACAACTCCATATCTGTTTCAATCATGTCATCCTGGCTCCCAAGAAGCCGTTCCTCATTGTCCTGTTTTCCATCCCAGCCACCCTGATTGTCTGAGAAGGAGAGAGAAATATCTCACTTATCATTAGCAAAGCTTTAATTGCATTCTTCTCCTCTAGTACGAAAAGACAACTGCATTTCGGTTACGTATATACTAGCATTTTTGTCAGTGAAACTTGTGTCACTCAAGAATGTGAAAAAAGACACTCATGACCGACACCAACACTGAACATCTTCTACCAACACAGCACTCTCCACACTATGCTGGCACGAGATGCTCTCCTACTCACATAGTTACTGCTGCTCATTGGGGGTGGTTTAATTATGCTGACCAGAGGGCTCTCTTTGGTGTGCACAGAACAACTACACAGGAGACCTTACAGTGGCAAAGCTGAAGTGGTACAATTGTGCCCCCGTAAGGTTTCTGGTGTAGACACAACTTTAGTCACTTTGCTTGGTTTCTGATGGGTTTGCGACCATACAGGAATAGACATTTCTACATAACTGGCTCCGAAAGACATAATGCAAATATACAGGACCTGGTGAAATAGATGATCTCTAAAGCTTTAATATTACTGCAATGACATGCACATAATGAGAACTTAGAAATAAAGGCAATTACATATGGCTTACTGTTTTATTTATGGCTTACTGCTCTATTTCTGGATCCAGCCAGCCAAACATGGGCTTTCTCTGTCTGTCCCAAAACAGACTGCAATATACACCTCTCAAATACCAGGAACAATACTCAATTACAAGAAAAATCCAAGAGAAAGGAGTAAGACTAGAATTTTGCAGGAAGCGCCTTTTTACCATTACCAGAGAAGGCACTTGCACTCAGTTCAATATTCAAGTAACCAACTCTGCAGCCACATCAGCAATGTAATAGCCTGCTTGCTGGAAATTATTGAGTGGTGGTGATTCCAACACTTCATCTCACAACCATGAAGTGCCTATTTTACACTTCCAAAGTCAACCAGCCTGATGTTCATAATTAAGGGTACAATTTGGTCACAGAGGTCCTGGATTCCATGACTTCAACAGATCCTGTGACATCTTTAGCTCCATCTGTCAGCCCCATGCATGGTGGGATTCCAACTTAAGTCTTCAGCCCTGTGGGACCATTCCCTGATGTTGTCCTCCCCCCCCCCCACCGCCCATGATTGTTCTACAAATTTTACTTAATTTTAGCATGACAGAATTTAATCCATATTAATAATTATTTCTAAAGAGAAATTTCCTGCATGGCATTGCTGAATATTATCCACTGGTTGTATAGAGGGAGCTCAAATAATCAATGATTAAGTGATAATTAATAACTAAGTAATTAATCATCTTATTGGTTTCTGGTGCATTGGAAAAGGGGATAGTACTTAACATACAATATAGGAAATTACACAAGACTGAAAAGAGCACAAAAACTATTGCTTCATTTGCAATCCATATTGCGTTCTTTAGCTGAAAAAAGAGCTTGAAATTTTGAGACAGAGGGGAGTTAATGCCCTTCAGAGTGCCATCTAGTGGCATGTAGGAATGCGTCCAGAACTTCTCGGAGCAGAACCTCTCTCATTCCAGAAAAGACCATCTACATGTGGCCTATGCTGCACAAAAGAAACTCATAAGGGTTCTATTAGTTTTTAGTTGCTCCCTGTTTCATACTTCCACCTTCCTATTTGTAATACCAGTTCTCTTATGTTAGCCCCTAACTTCAAGTCACTCCTCCTTAACAGTACTTGACATGACTTTACATATTTCTCAGGACACTCTTAGCCCCTCCATCTTGAACTGCAATTGTATCTCTGTCATAGGCACCATCTCCATGAGTGTTTTGGGGCTTGAAAAAATTAGTGGGTGCTTAGCACCCATTGGCAGCCAACCTTTCCATCAGCAGCCTTGAGAATCAAGTGCTTCCAGCTTGTTCACAGTATGAAGTCTAGGAGGAATAGGAAGGAGAAGGGACAGAGTAAGCTCGAGGGGGGAGGAAGGAGGGAGGCAGGAAGAAGTATCATGGGTGGGGCTAGGGGGAAAGGGTCAGGGCCTGGGCAATCCCGTCTCCCCTGAGGAAGCCAGTGTCTATGATCTATGTGCAATCACTAAGTCCTTTTTTGATTCCATATACAAGAACCCAAATTCTCCAGCTCAATTCCATTCTCTATGCAGTCTTTGTTGTAGCCAGGTTGACCCTAAGATATTAGAAATACTAGGTGGGTGACATAACTTTTACTGGTCCAATCTCTGTTGGGGAGAGAGACAAGCTTTTGAGTTATTTTTAAGAAAGGTGCTCAGTGTCACAGCTAAACACAGGGTGAAGCAGATTGTTTGACAAGTGGTTAGCGCACACGTAAAAGGACCATTCAAAGTGAATTGGCCTACTAACACCTCGAAAAGGAGAAAAAAAAATCAAACATGGGGCAACTGCATAACACCTTCAAAAGACAAGCCTGGGAGCTTAAATTCATAATTTTGCTAGACACTAAAAATCATGGACAGAAGAAAGACACTGAATTTATGCAAAAAAAAAATCAAGAAGTCCTGTGGCATCTTGAAGGCTAAGATTTAATTGGGCATAAGCATCCTTGGGTCAAAACCACTTCGTCAGATGCATGGCCCCACGTGTGAGGTGTGTTCCTATGCATCGGATGAACAGGTTTTGACCCACAAAAGCTTATGCCCAAATAAATCTGTTAGGGTATGTCTACACTACAGTGTTATTTCAAAATATATTATTTTAAAATAGTTATTTCGAAATATCTTATTTTGAAATAATGCATCTACACACAAAATGCATTTTGAAATAGAATTTTGCTATTTCAAAATAGCACGTCCACACTGAGTGGACTCTAAATCGCATTTAAGGCTGACTGGAACCAGTTCCAGCAGGGCACCAGGTCAGGACTTAGCCTCAGGCAGCAGCCCCTCACAGTATCTGAGGTCTATGCTTAAAGAGACACCCCCGTCTCCCCCAGACAGCCAGTTCTCAGGTTTCCCTGCTTGCTTGTCTACCTCGATGAGGGACAGCAAAGCATTTTGTCTCTGCGTGCTCTGGTTTCCCTCACTCAGGACACCACAGCACTCTGCAAAATGGAGCCAGAGCTGCCCCTGGGCACTCTGGTGCTTCTCTTAGACGACGCGTTGCTCAAAGCCTGGCTGCACTTTCTGCAGGCTGCCATCCAGGAGGTCCATCGGGGGACTGTCAGTATCCAAGAGACCCTGCGGGAGAGCTTCCACCCTAAGGAGCATTAAGAGTCTCCCTGGTCTGCCCCACTGGGCGCTTGTGCCTCATTCCTCCCTCACGTCCTTCCACTTACCCCTCCCTAAACTCCCTTCCTGATGTAAAACAAAATACACGTATTTTCATGAATACAAACTCTCTTTATTCAACAAAACTGGGGGGGAGGGAATGAAACTGGTGAGACTGGGGAAAGGAGGCAGGAGAGGGGAGAAGAGAGGGTAGAAGAGGGGAGGAGGAAACCTGGGAGGAGGGAGCTGGAAGGGGGAAGCAAGGGGAAGGGGAAGCTCAGGGCTCAGGGTTGGGGGGTCTCGCCAGACCATCTTGATTGGCATGCAAACCTGCTCTTGGGTTCGCAAGTGGCCTTTGGTGGCCAGGCTGGCAGCTATCCTGCCATAGACGGCCATGTTCCTCTGTCTAGTGTGGAGATCATGGACGTTGGGGGCATTCCCCCCCCAGAACCTGAATAAGTTCCATGATCTCCACCCTGGACCAGGGAAGGCGCCCGCCTTCTCTGGGCCCTGGCAGGCTCCTGGGAGCTGGCAAACTGCTCCTGGGGAGCGGTGGAGGGCTGGCTGCCAGTGGCTTGCTGGCTCATGTTTTGGGGCCACTGGGTCAGGAACAGTGTCTGCTGGCTCTGGGCTGGCAGGCTTGGAGCTGGCACAGGCACTGTGGCCTGAGTCTAGCCCTTTAAGGGCTCTGGGGAGGGGGGAGGTGGGGAGTGTACTTGGCTGAGGCTGGAGTGGCCACCAGGGCACCCTGGGAAGGCTGGAGGCCCCCTATTTCGAAATAAGTGTCTATACAGCACTTATGTTGAAATAGCTATTTCGAATTTGGTGTTATTCCTCGTAGAATAAGGTTTACCAAATTCAAAATAAGTGCTCCGCTATTTCGAATTTATTTCGAAATAGCGGTTTGAATGTGTAGACGCTAGGAAAGTTATTTCGAAATAAGAGCTGTTATTTTGAAATAACTTTGCTGTGTAGACGTACCCTTAGTCTTTAATGTGCCACAGGACTCTCTGATTTTGTAGATACAGACTAACATGGCTACTTGCTCTGATCCTGAACGTATGGTTTATTACAACAAATCTATAACCTACTTAATGCCCCCACCTCTAGCTCCATCCCTCTGTCCCCCTTATGACTGGAAAGTGTTAACTGGCCACTTTACCTCGAACAGTCCCTTTTACTAAACAATCTATCCCATCTTGCATGAGACTGAGGACATATTCCAAGTTCTTTGTAAGCTCAAAGGCTTGTCTCTTGCACCAACAGAAATGGAGCCAATAAAAGATATTACCTCATCCATCTTGGCACTCTATTATGTTGTCTAATTGATTTTTGCACTTGAATCCGTTACTCTCTAGCTCAAGTTTCAATGGAAGCTCTCCTGGCTTAAAAGAAGCTGCTTTTACTGGCAAGGGAACACATCTTTACCTGTAGGCCAATCTGAAGTGCTAGATCTTCTGGCTCCCTTTTTCCTGATTCTGTATTGCTGAGAATAGTCCACCATTTCCCCTCGAGCTTTCCGCCCATCAGGGGAAGGAGTGAAGAATTTGGTAAGGCCATCAATAAGCCCTTTGGTTTTCTTGTTAAATTTCAAGGTGGTGCCACTATCTCTGCAGAAGTCCAGGCCATCTAGCCGTTCCAGGTATCCTTCGGCCGATGATGCTGATTGGCTGGATAGTGTGATCTTGCGCTTCCGGCCCCGACCAGGGCCAGTTCGAACTTTGTTGAAGGGGCCTTTTGATCTAAAGAACCAGTAGGTGAAAAAAGTCAGTAGGTGTGACACACACAGAACGATCTAGGCAAGGTAATAAACTGATTTAACATTTCTCTACCATGCCAATCACCAGTCAACTGCACAATTCAGTAAGTGACAATCATAGCCCTGTTTACTGATTGACAGTCTGGGCCTAAGTTCCATAGAAAAATTCCTCAACTATTCTTGCATACTGGAAATTCACTAGTAGAGTCATTTAAAGTGGGTTTTGCTCAATGAAAAATAAAATTGCATTATACAACCTGAACAGCAGTCATAGTATTAGTAATCTTCATGTTAAAGTCAGTTTGTTTATGCTGTCCCCACATCTTCATTTTTTGATATGCCAAAGATTTATATTGCCAGCACAACTGCATTGTAGAATCCGTCAGAAAGAAGCTGAAGGCTTTGACAGCTGAGCAAACAATAAAGGGCTGTGGGAAATGCACATTAGCTAGCTGTTTCTGCTAAAACAATGACCCATGAAATAAGTAAAAGTGTTGAGATTTAAACTGTCACCTTTTAGGCTTAGACATAAATCCATTGAAGTGGATAAGGCAGTTGATGCTTCTCAAGAGCTATTGCTTCAGAATGTCTTGATTCAGGCAGACATCAAAGAAACACAACTGTTATTCTCTTCACAGGCTTTCTTTGCAACCTAAGGGTACGTCTACATAGCAAAGAAAAACTCACAGCTGACCTGTGCCAGCAAACTTGGGCTCACAGGGCTTAGGGCTGCAAGGAAGTTTCATAGCTGTGTAGGCTTCCATCCTCAGGATGGAGCCCTTATACCCTCCAGGGCCCCAGATTTCTGGGCTTCGTCCTGAGCCTAGACGTCTACACAGCTATGAAACATCCCTGCAGCCTAAGCCAGAGATTTCTCTCTCTCTCTCTCGCTCGCTCTCGCTCTGTGTGTGTGTGTGTGTGTGTGTGTGTGTGTGTGTGTGTGTGTGTGCGCGTGCGCACACGCACACACACCCCCATAGGGGCTAGAAACATGTTTTATAAATGCAAGCTTGGAATCTGAATTTTGCAGCTAAGGCTATGTCTACACTGCAGAGCTTTTCCGGGATACCTCCCGTATCCTGGAAAAGCTATGCCGTGCCCAAGGAACACATCCACTTTTTTGGATCAGTTTCCAAAAAAGCGGACATGTTCTTTCGACATCCCTGTATTCCTCATTGTATGAAGAAGAAGGGATGCTCCGAAAGAGGAGGTTTTGCTGAAATTTGGCCCCATGTAGACTGGCCAAATTTCGGAAAACCCTGTTCTGGAAAAAAAAAAAAAAAAGGCGGAAAAAGGTATGCAGATTGCGGTTTGCAATTTGCGTCTCTTTTTCCAACTTTTCTTTGCAGTCTAGACATAGCCTAAGTCTGCAGTCATGACATTGTGAAATATACATGACCTGCTTTTCTTGTACTCTCAGGTTTTAGAGTGGTCTCATCTCAGCCCATTATGCTATAGGACTCCCATTACCATAAAGGAACACAAGAGACCACTGACCTAAGAGCTTCACAAATATCAGTTGGCTGAATATGAGCAATACAACTTCTGCTTCAGATTTCTCACTTATTGTGGCAGTGCACGTAATCTACAGATTTTCTAACTACCAGAAATATTTCCAGAGGTCTGCAGAGTGCATCTAGCCTATGGTGACAAGAGCAGCTGTGACTTGCTATAAAACCAGCAAAACTAGTCAGAGGTAACAAGTACAAAATACTTTAAACCTGAACATCTAGTTATGGCAAAGGGAAAAAGAAGCCCTGAACAAATGCCTCAACACTCCTTGACAGTACACAGCAGTCTGAGAAATACATTCAGTGTAAAACAGTTAATATTAGTGCTGTGGAAAAAATTATGTACTAAGGGTATGTCTACTCTTCAAATGTTACCATGATGCAGTTGCAATGGTGCAGTTGTGCCACTATAGAGCTCCAGTGTGGACAATACCTAACATGGATGGGAGAGATTCTTCTTTCCATGTAAGTAATTCACCTCTCTAAGAGGTGGTAGGTAGATTGACAGAAGAATTTTTAGTGTAGGGGTTAGGTTGATACCTACATCTCTTGGGGGTGTGGATTTTTCACACCCCTGAGACACAGCTATATCAATGTAAGTTCCTACCACAGACAAGGGCAACGAGATAGGACACTAAACCATCCACACAAGTCCAATTTATTCCCTCTCCCTTGCTTTCCTTTTCTCTTTAAAGCAACTTACGTTGTGTTTTGGTTCTTTAACCTGTTTTTAGGACGTCCTATTGGGTTGGCATAGCGTCGTTTTATCTGTGCTGCCTTCTTGTGTAAAAGTTTTCTTCCTTTCTTCCGTGGCCGGCATATTTGACATATCCACATACCTGTAAGACAAAAAACCTCATTACCAGATGAAAGGAAGAAATAGAAACAAGAAAAAGTACATGACTCTTCCAGAAATATAGTGAAAAACAGTCTGACTATAAGACTGTAAGAAAACTTTCATTCTATCTTAGCACCCTAAACTCAAACCCTCCCTTACTGGAAGTAGTCTCTCCAGAAAGGCTCTGTAGGCAAGTTTTTAAGCATTCTTCCTGCAAGGATAGAGGAGCTCAAGCAACAGATTATCACAAAAATAGCACAGAAGGAAATCCATTTAATGGAGTTCCTATTGTGCTTACGGATAGTGCCTCCAAACTAGGTGAAGACATCACCACACCCAGGGTGGCTAAAAATCAATGATTTTTTAAAATCAGATGTTTTTATTTTCTTTAAACCATTAATAAAATGATATATTTCTTATTTAAAATAACATTTACAATTAAATATTATCATACACATGCTACACCTACACTTATAGTCTCATAAAAATGAATTAATGGCTCTAGTCTGTCCAGTCTAACATCTTGAAAGTTCTGGGTCTTCAATTTCTGTTTCTCAGCAGACTAATATGTGCAAAGACAGACAAGTTGGATAGGATTGTTTTTGTTCTGTGCTTATGTGATGGTGGACCTGCACCAAGTACAGGAGAGTTAGTTAAGACATTGCCTAAAGCAGTGATGCCCTACTTCATCTCAGTGGGCCACAATAAATAAAACAGTCTCCCGGGATATGAGAGTTTTGCTAACTGCATGTGCATACCTAGGATTTTCAGAGTGTGCTGACTGAACTGTAACAGCACTCTGATTGGATGCAGAGAGAGGAAGTCAATGTTGTGTGTAATCAGCATGCACTTCCTGTCACGTGCCCTTGCTACATGTGCATGCCACTTCAGTAATGCCAGTTGGAAAAAAACTGTGTGAAAGGAAACCAACGGAATATGGCAACCTTGCATGTGGGCAACAGTAAATAAAATGTCTTGTGGGCCACACGTAGAACCCTGATGGGACATATGTAGCCCACGGGCTGCAAGTTGCACACTAGGGGCTTATCTAGACTACGCTAAAGTGTCGAAAGAGGATATGCAAATTCTGTGGGAATTTGCATATCTTCTTCAGACCTCACTTTCAAAAGCAGAGCGGCTTTCGAAAGCATGTGGCTTTTTTGGCAACCCCCCCTTTTTCGAGAAGCCATGTAAACCTTATTTTTTGAGGAAGAGCGTCTTTTCGGAAGGGGGGGGGGGCCTTCGCCAAAAAAGCTGTGTCCAAACTACTTTCACTTTCGAAAGCTTTGAAAGAAGATATGCAAATTCCCATGGAATCTGCATATCCATTTTCGACATGTTAGTGTAGTTAAGATAAGCCCTAATGGTCTATATAAAGACAGAGAGACGGTATATAGGAAAGGACAGAGGCAGCATAAAAAGGAACAGTGGAATGACTGAAAAGAAAACAGAAAGACATTATTGAGAACACACACAGCTTCCTATACTCCTCAATACTTTTGCCTGAAAAACTACTCATGGCTTCTGGGTGTAAAAGAGACCCTATCTGGGAATATTTTGAAGAAATTCGTTCCCTGGGTAAAACAGGAAAAACGTGTCAACTGTAAACAGTTCAAGATGGTGATGCAGGCCCTAGTGCAAGAATGAAAAATCATAAGGAAAACTTTCTCTTACTGGGAGAAAATGATGTGGATAGGTCTGAAGAATAATGTGGGTCAGCTTTGCAATGCATCATTCTTCAAGACTCTCTCTATGCCTTTTAGTATAAGTGTGCTTTAATAAGTACATTCCCAAGCAGTTTGCTATATTGGTTGTTCTTGGAAAAAAAGTTTAACTAAGCTAATCCTTATGGCTTATTTAATTAGTTAACTAGGTTTATGATCTATCATCCAAATACAGCTTCTCTCCGACTTACGAACCGGTTACGGACAAAGCAATTGGTCGTAACTCGGTTCATTCGTAAGTCGGAACCCACTGAGTTACACGCGACCGCACTGTCATAAGTGCGGACCGTGTTCGTAACTCGGGGTCTGCCATTTACGACAGCTTTGGTCATAACTGCGAATGGCCGTAAGTCGACCGTTCGCAACTTGGGGACCGGCTGTATACAGTACAGAAAACTGTAGTAAGAGAGTAAAGCTGCCAGGTGCTTCTGAGTAGGGTGTGAGCACGTGGCAACTCTGGGAGTCACTCTAGCCGGCCAGGGGTCCCAGCACACAACTGACCCAGGGGCTGCTCTGGCCGGCTGGGCCACCGGTTAACCGATATCGGGTAAGCATTAGCCTTACTGGAATGCTTACTGAATAACTGGTTAACTAAGTTTTGGAGGGGTAGCCGAGTTAGTCTGCAACTGGAAAAACTTAAACAACGAATAGTCTTGCAGCATCTGAGAGACTAACGAAACATGTAGATGGTATCATGAGCTTTCATTTTCTTATTTTATATTACATAACACGTGCCTCTTATTTTTAAACATCATGGTCACAGGCCATAATGGTGATGCCATAAGTCCATTCCCGATTTTACTTCAGCATAACTCAAATACATTCTATACTTGTTTTCAATGGGACTTACTCCAAAATGTAGTGTACTCTAAGCATAGTCAGTCTTAACTTTTTTGATAATTCGGAATAAAATCTGCATCAAAGTGGGAGTGGGGAAGATGAGAGCTAGTTGTAGGAGTTTTAAGGATACCGCACATTTAGCATTTGGAGGACTGTTTGTAAGAGTTAATAACATTTGAGGGGAAAAAAGAGTTTAAGGAGAGCCATTAGCTAGCAACTCAGAAGACTGCTGCAACTGCAAATTTATATAACATCCAACGTTTAGTTTAATAAATGGTAAGTGCTATTGTGTTTGTGCGTATGATTTAGTTCTTACCATTCCTAATGTACTGCTGCTATCCCTGCAGTTTGACACAGGTAATAAGTATTATGTACTATTTCCTAAATTAATAAATAAAGTTATTTTTAAAAACTGCACAAAGTATACCCTTATAGATTTTGTAAAATGCTGTCTTGAGTTGTAAATTAGTATGTTTTAGTGATCAGAGTTGCACCATTGTTGGAAGAAAGATGTGAAAAAGTATCAGTGGGAAACCTGATTTAAATCACCTTAATTTAAAAATCAATCCACCCTGACTATACTTTGGGGGAAGACTCCTGCCTAGATTTCCCTTACATGGGGCCTTGCGATATGAGATGAGCCGAATAAATTAAGCTTATGCTCTAGGAGCTACTAACTGCACAAACAGAAATATCTGATGCCACTTCAAGGACTGCATGTCAGTTCCTTTCTTCTACATAAAGCTACTCACTCAGGTAGATAATGATAATCTGCTACCATAATCTCTGTCCCCTCAGACCTCTGAAAACTTTTAAACCAGGAATTGAACATTTTGATTATTTCTACTGAAAACAGGAGAGGAAGAAAATAAAGGATTCTTATCTGCAGGTTATATGGGAAGCAGGGGCTCAGCTCACACTACGCCTTTTGAAAAATCATGCAATGGGTGAGATAAACATAGATCAGGAGGAGAGGAGATTCTCCTCTGACACAAGGGTCCTTTCAATTCATCTCTCCCCCAACATCTCTTAATTCCCCGGCTTGTTACAAAGAGTGCTCACCTTTCGGCATCCTGGTGAGAGGGGGGTCACAGCACTCCATATGAAAGCCTCGGTCACACGAGTCACAAAACAGCATGTTATCCTATAGAAGAGTCAGACAATTCTGGTTAGCTTTACAGCAGGGCACTGAAGCGGGCCCAGTCTCTGATGCTACTGGCCCCCCATCAGGCTATGTCACATTCCCAACTATAAACGTAAACAGTGCTGTTTAGCTTGGAGTCTCACAAGGTAATCAAAGATAAGTCAAGTGGAAGTTGTTAATGTCTGGTTCCAGAAGTACTCACTGCATTTTTGCCTTGATCTCGACAGGAGCTACAAGTTTTGCACTCGATGCACTGCCATCGTAAGGCCTTCACTCGAACTGTTAGCTCTGGAGAGAACTTCAAACAGGACGGATGACCTATGAAAAAAAAGATAGATAATCCCAGTGAAGCAATTCTGCTCTTGGACTGACAGAGTGGAGGTCTTATTAGTCATCTCTTTCACATACAGTTTCAGATATCCAGAAGCTCCTTCTGGTTCAACACAGATCTCACCAGGACTTCGTGCTCCAGCTCACATATATTTACAGCTCACAGCCAGATACATTGCATTGTCTGGCAATCCCTTCCCTAATTGAATAGATTTGGACTTAACTGAAGAAATGTCTGTGTGTGGACTTATCCTTTCCCATGGAGACAAATCAAGATCTTTTTTATAACTGAATTGCCCTTTGTATAGGTTGAATCTCTCTACTCTGGCAACATCTGTGGTCTGGAATGACTCAGCTGGATGTCCACTTACCATGGGTGTGACCAAATTTCCCGTGGTACCATAAAGTTTGTTTATAGCCACCAGTCTTGGGTTTCAGTGTTCTGTGCTGTTATTTAGCTCTAAATTACCCCTAAAGGTCTTCTAACAGCCCAGTAAACTGTGAAAGTATTGGCAATGCTGCTAGAAAATACTGACCTCCAATGGTTCAGCAGATTCTCTAGTTCAGCACCAGTCAGGTCCCAAGGGTGCTAGACTAGAGAAGTTGAACCTGTATATAATTTTGAACACATGAGCAGGTATCTCCCAGGAGAGGTTTCTGTAAACTGCTAACGACATTTTCTGTAGTTATTTACAACTAATTTTAGATCAGAGCCTCACGGCATTCACATTATAACTACATGTCCCTGCTGCCAATAGTTTACAATCTAAATACAGGACAAAGTACAACAGATGAATACAAATAAGTGGAGAGAGCATAAAGAAATAAGGAGATAGTACAGGTTGCCAATTAAGCAGCAGTCATAGTATATCAGGTATCTAACCACTGCCACGTTTTTGCAGACACTATGGCAGAACAGTTTTAAGGTGGGATTTGCAAGGGGACAACAAGGTGACTTTGTAGATGTTTATGGAGAGATTCTCCCAGGCATATGCTGCAGCATGAGACACAAATTTTCAAACACACACATCTGGGCTAGCAAAGAAGAACATAATAGCATAAGAACGATCATACTGGGTCAGACCAAAGGTCCATCTAGCCCAGTATCCTGTCTTCTGACAGTGGCCAATGCCCCAGAAGGAGTGAACAGAAACAGGTAATCATCAAGTGATCAAATGGACAAAGAACGCTGTCATCTTTGGTGGTAGAGGAGATTTTAGGCCATGAAGGTGAAGAGAAGATAAGTAGTTTGCATTTGATACGGGGTATAGAAGAAATAGCAGTGAGCCTGAAAATTCATGTTTGTAGTAAGCATTCTGAATAGATATAAATGAAGCAAAATAGGATGAGTTAAACCCAGAGAGGAGAAGGTTGCAATAGCAAGGTATGAGATGAGGAAAACCTGGATAAGAAGCTTTTCTGTGTGGATGGAGAGGCAGGATCTTAGAAAAGTTATGCAAGAAGTAGTTAAAATATTTAGAGTGGCCAGTATGGTCAATAGGAGAGTTGATTCAGTGCTGCAGGTAAAATGAGGTGAGGGAAAGGAGATGAGCAGCTAAAGGATCAAGTGAGTCATCAACATGGAACAAATTCAGAGAGCATGAGGAGAGACAGATTTTGGAGAAGTCCTACGGCCTGGCCTGTGTTGTACAGGAGGTTGTACCAGATGATCACAATAGTCCCTTCTGGCCCTGAAATTTATGAAGAGACAACTGTAATCATGTAGTCAGACTTCCTGTGTAATACAGGCCACAGAACTTCCACAAAATAATTCCCAGAGCAGAGCTTTTAGAGAAAAAAAAATTCAGATCCTGATTTTAAAAATTGCAGCAATAGAGAATCCACCATGGTAAATTGTTCCAATAGTTAATTACTCTCATTATTTAAAAGTTGCACCTTCAGGAGGCCTTGGATGAGTGTGAGTATAAATGCATGAAGTTAGCAAAGCACTTAAGTACCTACTTAAATGCCTATGTGCTTTGTTGAATTGGGGTCACAGAGATGACAAAACTGGCCATAGAGAAGATAGCTTTCTAAAAAGTTTATCAAGGGCTTCTGAACTAATTATGTGCCAGTTAAATTCCACTATGCCCCAAGCTGAAGAAGCACAAAGATCAGCTAGCCAAACACTATTGTTCCCCATCCAGGACAGTCATGCAGCTATCATCTCATACTAGATATAATACTTATCATACATATCATACTAGATCTTCCTGTTCCAGAGATACAATTGCTTCCAGGAGCACTGTAAGTGGCCACCTACCACTGTTGCCACAATCAGCGCAAGAGATAAGCTCCTCGGGTTTCTTCTCACGATTCTGTTCTTTTGTACCAAGGCAGAAACTGCAGATTGGGATTGGTTCAGCAACTGGCTGTGAGGAAAAAGCAGAAATCAAAACACTCAATGTATCAGTCTATATCTTTTTGTCCGCATTTTCAAATAATTATACAACTTACATAGTTTGCAGAGGAAATATTACACAATGATATATCGTGTGGATATCACTAAGTTGTATAATTTACACAGTATGGAATTGTAGCTTTAAGAGCAAATTAACATACATATAAAATTCCATTAGGAAACTACATCAAGAGAACATGGAGATTGCAGTTTAAGCAATTAATCTTAGTTTTGGTGCATCCCAGCTTTAATTCTGTACATTCAGAGTGACCCCCTTAGTACATCTGCATTTTGATACAGTTTTTAATTACACAACCACACTCTCTAATATATCATACAATCTTCAATGTTCATTACATGGATGCAACTCTATGCCAGAAAGACACATCTGTGCCTCTCATTTATATATAAGATGATTCAATGTGACTGGAGCAACCTATGCACGCACTGAACAGAGACTGAGTTGTACTCTCCTCAGTGACCACCAGATGGAAGCACTCAAAACAAAGCTTGTAGAAAATTCCTACAGTGTAGTGTGTATCTTGGGGCTAGAAGCTAACTGCACAACAGGACCTAGAAAGGGATGACTATTTGGCAGAGAGGGGGAAATGTACAGATAAGATCAGTTGTTTTAACCCTCAGCCTTAGGTTAAGGAAATTTTCAGAGTAATCTACTGAGAAAAGTCTCCAAGGTTAGTTCTTGGGAACTATGGGACCTGCCTATACACTAATTTCTGTTATGTGAATGGAGATATTTTAGAAAATTATCTTTACTCTTCCTTTTTTATTCTCCTGTTAGATTTTTTTGTGTCCAACTGCCTCTCCTTAACTGCAGTGTCCTCTTACCATGCTGCACGTAGTCTTCCACACATAAATTACCTCATTATTAAACAAAGATGATCTCTGCCATAACACTATCACCTATCTCTTACATAGCTATTTTCATCAATAGATCACATAGCACTTTACAAAAGAGGCAAAGTATCATCATCTGCATTTTAAAAGTGGGGATATTGAGGCACAAAGAAAAGTGACTTGCCCAAGGTCACATGGCAAGCCAGTGGCAGAGCTGGAAACAAAACTCATCTCTCTCTAACCCTAGTCTTGCACTCTATCCTCTGGGCCACTGCAGCTCCTTCTCAATAAAAATCCCAACGAAAACAGCTGTCCTCCCCTTTCAAAGCAATGATACATGCAGTACAATGTTTTTAGGATTTAAACTCATCAAAACACTGCTGACATTTTTAATTCATTATTTATAATCAGTGATCTAATCATTAACATTTTAAATCAGAAAATATTGCTCATTCATGAGCTTTTTTTAAACCTACCACTTTAATTTGTTTTGAATCCTACCCATCTACTCCTGCCAGCAACCTGCTCACTAAAGACCAATTCTCATGCTGAATTTCATTGTGCCCTTTCTCTCATCTGCCCTCCAAAGACAGATTTTGTTTCACCTGAAGTTCTATTTTCATAATGAATCTGAACATATCAGAATAACCTTTCAGAGACAAATTTGTACATGAAGCAATAAATGCAGCTGTTAACACAAAACTATTTTACAACTAACCATTAGACAATGAATAATATCTGTACTGTAGATTTCCAATTTGGTCAGAATTAAAGCTTACATGATACTAATGTTCCTTTGATTACATCCTATTTCACAGAAGCAATGTAACTGGAGAGTTTTACAATGACATTGAAGTTGTGGTTTTATATTAAGCTACTTTGTTTCACAACACTACCAACTCAAAAAGCAAAATTTAAACAATTAAGGATATTTTGCAGGTTTGCTTTGAACATAAGAGCTCTGTTCTGCTACAACAGAGCTGAGACAGACTCCATATGAATAAACTTATGCTTGTTTTAAGACTGAATTTAGTGAAGCCTCATCATTTTTAAAAGGGCTATAGGCAGTGTTCACTGTAAACTGTGCGCCTATGAGCCTGCTCAGGAGAGATTAAAATGCTACCCAGCAGAGCACCACAGCTAGGTTTTTTGTTTCTGCTGGTGGTGTACATTTGTACATTCCTCGGTGTACATAAATTTATTCTGCACATGGATGAAAAAGTCTGAACATGGATGGAAAAGATTAAAGAGAATGTTGACTGTAGGATTAAAAAAAATTACTTCATAAATTTAAATAAGCATACGTGTGAAAGCTACAAAAATGTTCAAATCTCACACTAAGCAATCATCTGGAAATGTGAATTGCTAATGAAAATTACATAGAAAGACGTCATCATTGCATATACAATGCTAAAAGAATGCAGAACTGTAATTAAACTACTAGCAGCCTGCTCTCCACCTTGTATGTATATGTGCATCAAAGAGATGCCAGGAGACTGCAAGTACATATACCACACAAGTATCCAGCACAAAAGGACAAAGAACCAGGAAATCAAAAGTGGAGCACTACACACAGTTCTGGTGATTACAGTAAAAATCCATGTATTTCCTCTGACATTCTAGAGTTACCTCAGCTGTAGTCTAATGGACTAAACACCTAGCTTAGAGTCAGAAGACCTGTTGTATTCCCATCTCTGCTACTGACCCATCGTATCACCTTGAACAAGTCACTTAACCCATTGGTATGTAAGCCTTTCTGTAAAAATGAGGGTGACACCACCCACTTTTAGAAAGAATTTTGAGATCTTTCAATTTAAAGAACTATACTAATAATATAATAAAGTCCTCAAAGGTGTATAAGTGACAAAAAACAATGATTTTGTGACACAAACCAGATTTTAATTCCTTCTCCCAAGACATTAGTTTGTTCATTTTGTATACATGCACTGCAGTATTGGCACTAAAGCATATTCTCTCTTTCAGTTGTTCAATACAATGTTATAGAACAGGGGTCTCAAACTCACGGCCCATGGGCCATCTATGGCTGGAGCATTTTCATAATCTGGCCTGGAATCCCGGCAGCCTGGGAGAAAAAGGGGGAGTGTCCATCTCGATTTCTCAAACCCCACCCTTGCTGGCCACTGCCCTGTCCCCCCACCATTGCACTCCATCCCTCGAAGTATGTGGCCTCAGGGATTACTGTGGGGCCTGGCACAGAGCAGCAGGGTTTGGGTCCCCGCTACTTGCTGTGGCAGAGAGAGCCACAGGGAAGCAAAGAGTACTCGGTGTGTGTACTTGCTCCACTTCTTTATGGCTCTCTCTGACGCAGTGAGTAGAGGGGGCCTAACCCTTGCTGCCCCGTGCCACGGATGGAGTACAATGGGGGGTAGGGAGGAGGTGGTGGCAGGAAAGGACAGGGCTTGGGAGAGGGGGACAGAAACATACACACCAGACTAGAGACATTAGCATATAGTCATTTAAATGACTGACGGATAAGCATAGCCTGTATCAGAGGCAGTGGGGAAGAGGCAGGAGCTGGTGCCCATGGGGCCGGGAGTGCATTGGCTGCCAGCCCTAGCAAGCATTTCAGTAACCTGTAACCTCTAAAAAGTGTTGCGGTTACACAATTACTAAAATTACCAATATCTAACATCCCTAATAAGCATGCTGTATGAGCTTCAATGTCTGGGAGGCCTTTAACACCAGCTCCCAATATGATAGATCACAGCAATAAGTAGCTAAATACTGTGGGGGAGGGGGGGGGGGGACGACATGGGACAGGACAAGTTCTTTAGGAAAGCTCCAGGTAGACAATATATTCTGGATCTGATTACTATGGCTACCACCTCATTTCACTAAGGCTACCTCTACACTTAAAATGCTAGAGTGGCACAGCTGAAGCTGCTCAGCTGTAGCACTTCAGTGCAGACACTCACGATAGCAAGGGGAGTGACTGTCTTGTGACTGTAGTTAATTCTCCCGAGAGACAGTAATTAGGTCCACGTAAGAATTTTTCCATCGACACAGCACTGTCTAAGTCACCAGGACCAGATGGCATTCACCCAAGAGTTCTGAAAGAACTCAAATGGGAAATTACAGAACTATTAACTGTGGTTTGTAATCTATCCTTTAAATCAGCTTCCATACCTAATGACTGGAAGATAGCTAACATGACACCAATATTTAAAAAGGGCTCTACAGGTGATCCTGGCAATTATCGACCAATAAGTGTAACATCAGTTCTAGGCAAATTAGTTGAAACTACAGTAAAAAATAAAATTGTCAGACACATAGATGAACATAATTTGTTGGGGGAAAGTCAACATGGTTTCTTTAAAGGGAAATCATGCCTTACTAATCTGCTAGAGTTCTTTGAAGGGGTCAACAAACATGTGGACAAGGGGGATCCAATGGATATAGTATACTTAGATTTCCAGGAAACAATAATGATTAGGGGTTTGGAACGGGTCTCATATGAAGTGAGATTAAAAAGACTTGGACTTTTCATTTTAGCAAAAAGGAGACGGGGGAGGGGGGAATATGATAAGAGGTCTATAAAATCATGACTGGTGTGGAAAAAGTAAATAAGGAAAAGTTATTTACTTATTCCAACAATATAAGAAAAAACAGTTACTTACCTGTAACTGCTGTTTTTCCAAGATGTGTTGCTCATGACCATTTGAATGAGGTGTGCATGCATGCCATGTGCACAGTTCCCGCAGCATTTTTTCCCCAGCGGTACTCATCGGGTTGGCAGGTCGCCCCCTGGAGTGGCGCCCAAGATAACGGTGCGTAAGTACCCCCTGCTGGCCCTCTCCCTCCTCAGTTCCTTCTTGCCAGAGACTCCGACAAAGGAGAGGCGGGAGGGGGAGGGGAATCGAATGGACATGAGCAACGCATCTCGAAGAACAAGTTACAAGTAAGCAGCTGTTATTTCTTCTTCAAGTCCATTCGAACGAGGTGACTCCCTAGCCCAAACACCAGGAGGTGGGGTCGGAGGCGTGATGAAGAATAATTCAGAACTACCTTTCATCTAACATGTTTTTGTTTGTTTTACAGAACTGAACTTAAAATTGTGGAGCCCAGGACTGCATCACTCCTGGCCTGTTGTGAAATGGCATAGTGCGATGTAAACATAGGGACTGAAGACAAGGTAGCTGCCCTACAGATATCTACAATAGAGACCTGATGCTACAAACGCCGCTGTGGACGCGTGCACTCATGTAGAGTGGGCCATAACACGGGAGTTGGAACGACTTACGGGAAGTGTCTTGTTCTACCTATGTAGAAAGCTAACACCCTCTTTGCATCAAGTGAGTGGAGGGCTTGTTCCGTAGGAAATTGGTGGGATTCTGGGAAAAAACATAGGTAAGTATATGTCTTGGGACATGTGGAAAGTGGATACCACCTTTGGGAGGAAGGCTGGGTGGGGTCGCAATCTTACCCTGTCAGCAGAGAAGACCAAGTAGGGGAGTTCTACCGTCAACGCCCTGAGCTCAGACACTCTCCTTGCCAAAGTGATTGCCACAATAAAGACCACTTTAAAGGAGAGATGCTTTAATAAGCACATGGCTAGTGGCTCAAAAGGGTGAAGACATGAGCTTGGTAAGCATCAGATTAAGGTCCCACAGTGGCACAAGTGCCTTCACATGTGGGAACAGCCTATCCACCCCTTTAAGGAACCTCTTGATCATCTGATTCGTGAAGAGGGATCTGCCCATAACCCCCATGTGAAAAGCTGACATGGCCGCCAGATGTACCCTAATGGATGACGTAGAAAGGGCCTGTCTGGCTCAGTCCCAGTAGATAATCTAAAACCAGTGAAATGGGTGCAGCACAAGAATCTATTAATTTATCTGCATTCCATAGGGAAAATCTCTTCCATTTAGCTGAGTAAGCTGCTCTTGTAGTGGGCTTTCTGCTTCCCTACAGGACTGTTCTCACAGCTTTGGAACACGTCAGTTCCATAGCAGTCAGCCATGGATAAGCCACGCTGTTAGGCAGAGGGATCTGACGTTTGGATGGTACAGGAAGCCCTCCCCCCAGCCCTGAGTGATTATGTTGGGGGTGATAGGTAGGGCTTGCGGCTTGTCCTGGAGTATGTCCAGGAGGATTGGGTACCAGTACTGTCTGGGCCAATCCAGGGCTATTAGGATGACCTAGGCTTTGAAGCTCCTGACCGTGGTGAGAACCTTGGGGATCAATGGAAATGGGGAAAATGCATAGAGCAGTCCCTTGGGCCAGTTGGTGACTAGCACATCCCCCCTGGAACCCGTTTCCTGTCCCATGAAGGAAAAATAGGTTGGACACTTCTTGTTCACCTCTGTGGTGAATAGGTCCACCAGGGGACAACCACACTTGTGGAATAACCCTTGCAATAGTTTCCCCTTTATGGACCACTCGTGTGTTCCGAACGATCAACTTAGTGTGTCCGCTAACACATTCTTGGTCCCTGGCAAGTACACTGCCTAGAGTTGAATGTTGTGGGCTATACAAAAATCCCACGGAACTAGGGCTTCTTGACAAAGGGGAGAGAAACGAGCTCCACCCTGTTTGTTTATATAGAACATCGCTGCTACATTGTCCAAAAATAACAACACCATCTTGCCCGAGAGTTGGGCAAGGAAGACTTTGCATGACTTCCTGACTGCCCTCAATTCCTTGACATTTATATGTAAGTCCCTCTACTGGGAAGTCCATAGACCTCGTGTCCTGTAATGCACCACATGTGCCCTCCAACCTACATCTGAGGCGTCGGTGACTAGTCTCACAGTGAGTATCTTGGTGAGGAAGGCCACCCTTGCACACTTCTGCTTCTTAAGTCCACCACTGAAGTGACTGAAGGACCTCCTGTGGAATCGACAAGATTGGGTCCCAGTGTGCCCGAGTCTAACAATGTTCGGGCTAACCATGCCTATAATGGTCTGAGTCTCAGTCTGGCATGTGAAACCATGTGTGTTCATGAGGCCATATGACCGAGCAGCCTCATGCAGTTCCTCCCTGTCATAAGTGAGGACAGTCTGAGTCCTTGTACAATGTTTGTTATGGCTCTGAATCTGGTCGTGGAGAGGGATGCTCTGCCCGTGATGGCGTCCAGGTAGGCCCCACGAACTCTATGTCCTGTGAGGGGGTCAACATAGTCGTCTCCTCATTTATTGAAAGGCCCAGCTCCCCAAACAAAGACCTTATGAGGGCTATGTGAGCGCGTATCTTTCTCCTGACCGATCTCTGATGAGTCAGTCATCCAGGTATGGAAATACTTGAATTCTGAGCCTTCTGAGGAAGGCCGCCACCACCGCCATGCAGTTGGGGAACACTCGGGGGGTGATGGAGAGTCCAAAGAGTAGGACCACAAATTGAAAATGTTCCTGGTCTACCACGAACCGCAGATAGCGTCTGTGACTTGGTCTTATGACTACATGAAAATAAGCATCCTGTAAATTGAGGGCCGCATACCAGTCCCCTATTTCTAACGTGGGAATGATGGAGGCGAGTGTGACCACCCTGAACCTTGTCTTCTTTATGAACCTGAGGCCCCTGAGGTCCAGGATGGGATGAGGAAATAGAGGGAGTAAAAACCTTTTCCCAGGAGCCTCCTTGGGACCCTTTCCACCGCTCCCTTGGTAAGAAGCGAGAGTACCTCTTTACTTAAAAGAGTCTCGTGAGATGGGTCCCTGAAGAGGGCCTGGGAAGGGGGATGGGTAAGAGACAGACAGAGGAAAGGGATAGAGTAACCCGATTCTATCAGGTCTAACACCCATTTGTCTGAAGTAATTCGGGTCCAAGCCTGGTAAAAATGCCTGGCTCCCTGGGGACTGGAACCACAGGGGCCTCCCGTCCTGTTTTGTTCCTGGGTGCTTGTCTCGTTGGGCTTTGCGTGCGGTCTGCATCAGGAGGCCTTGACAGTGAGGCTGACGGGGTACTCCTGGTCCTTAGTGCGCTTGAGCCCCTTGAAGGTGGCATTGGGCCTTGCCATTGGTGATAGGCCCATGGTGTCCAAAAGGGCCACGGGTGGTTGGGTTTGGGGAGGCCAAGTCTGCTGGAACTCCCTGTGCCTGGACTGGTGCTGGGATCAAGACCAGTGGCGGGTCGAGGCCCTTGACGATGTTATAGATTGCATCGATTCAGCCTCGGACTCCGAAGAGTAATCGGATGCAGACCAGGGTTGTGCGATAGGCGATGCCTTATGGAGGAGCTCATGCCTGAATCTCTCCATGGACTCCAACTTCCCCGTATGTCTAGGAGGGCCCATGATCGTCTGTGCTGGAGGCGCGGTGCCCGATGCCCTCTGCACTGCAGAAGGGGAAGCTACTGCGGGTACTGGTGATGGCACTGGCACTGTAACCATCGGCACTGGCACTGTGTGCAGTATTGTTTGGTGCGGTGCTCCATGCAGGGTCATCCCTGTGCTCAGTGCCGACTGGCTTAGAGAGTGCATTGCACTTGACAGTACCGCTGGTGCCTGCACTGACCCGGTGACAAGTGTGGTCGCTGATACTGGTGCTGCTGGTAAATGTTCCTGGTACGGAGAGGACTGTTCAGGCAATGCCGTGAGTTCAATTAGCACTTGTGCCACCTCAAAGGTCTCCAGCATGAATGGCCTTTGAACGTGGACCAGTACTGGACTATGGTCTTCACACCTTCTCTGGGTGTCTTCCTCTCGCTGACGCCTCAGGGAGTCTTGAAGGGGAATGAAGGGTCGGTGCTGGCTACCATGAACTCTCTTAGCCAGTGACCTCCCTCTGGTGTCTCTCTTCTTCTTTGGTATCAGAGACTGCGAACGGTGCCTAAGATTTCGGTGCCATGGTACGGAGGGGTCCTGGTTGGGTTTTTCGTACCGACGCCGGTGCACTGAGCACCACAACGTCCCTCCCTGGTGCCGGTTGAAGCGCCAACTCCATTAAAAGCAATTTTAAGCAGGAATCTCTCCAGTTTCGTCCTTGGCTTAACCCCCTTGCAGATTTTGCAGGAGTCAGTCACTTCAAACAAGACTCATGGGGGTAACCATGAGGCATCGGTTTCGCACAGGATTCACAGGGCTTGAATCCATGCAGACCTGGCATCACTCTCCCCCAACAGGGGGGAGAGCACACAAACTCCTTATACTAACTATAACTGTTAAATCTAACTAACAACTGAAGAACTATTTACAATACAAAGAACTCTAATAGCTGGGTTTAGAAGATGACACAAGAAGCTCCAACAACTGTCACATGTGGTAAGAAGGAACTGAGGAGGGAGAGGGCCAGCAGGCTCACTGTTATCTTGGCACCACTCCAGGGGGCGACCTACTGGCCCAATGGATACCACTGGGGAAAAAAAGCTCCAGGAACCGTGCATGCGGTGTGCACATGCACCTCATTCGAATGGACACGAGCAAGCACTCGAAGAAGAACTAAGGGTCAGCAAATGAAATTAATAGGCAGCAGGTTTAAAACAAACAGAAGGAAGTTTTTCTTCACTCAGCGCACAGTCAACCTTTGGAACTCCTTGCCAGAGGATGCAGTGAAGGCTAGAACTTTTAACGGGGCTTAAAAAAGAGCCAAATAGATTCATGGAGGTTAGGTCCATCAATGGCTATTAGTCAGGATGGGTAGGAATGATGTCCCTAGCCTCTGTTTCTCTGGAGGTTGGTGATAGGGGAGGGATCACGTGAGGATTACCTGTTGTATTCCCTCCCTCTAGGGCATCTGGCATTGGCTACTGTCAGCAGAGAGGATACTGGGCTAGATGGACTGTTGTCTAACCCAGTATGTCCATTCCTATGTTCTTATGTCTACATGTGACGGGATGCAGTAGGGCCAAAGCTCCATGCTGGAGGATTATGGTCTTGCCACACACTGTCCCCAGAAAAATAGCAGAGGAGAAGTCCTCCAGGCAAGCTAGAGTGGCTGCTTCTGCTGCTACCAGCAAGCTGATATAAAGAAGCTGCTGGGCCAGGACCAGGTAGTTCCTCTCTGGAGCTCAATCCAGGCAGACTCAGAGACTGACCAACTGGGAAGGCAGCAGTACCCTGGACAGCTCAGAGTTTAGACTAGATTGCAGACCCATCTGAAGTCCAGGTCCAGTGGTTGAAAATCAGCTATGGTGGGCTATAGTGAATTGCAGAACCCTGGACAAGGTGTTGTAAGTACTAAGGATGTTAAAATGCAGTGAACTGACTACTTGACTAGTTGATGGACTAGCTGTACTGGGGCTCCTGTACATTTCAAAGGAGGAATATGGAACTCCGCATACAGCCTGGGGCCAGCAGGAAGTCCTGCTGACTCTGGGCTGCACTCAGTGTGTCTGCTTTGAAATGCACAAGAGTCCCCAGAGGGGGCTCTTGTGCATTTCAAAGCAATGGATCCCAGGGTCAGCTGGGAAGTCCCCAGCTGACCCCAGGTTCCGCACAGACCTGGGAGATGGGTCGGAAATGGGTGCGAGCGTGGGCTACAATGGCTGAGAGAAAGGAGGGTCAGGGCAAAACTGGGAGGCAAGGTCAAATCAGGATCTTAGATGCCTATATACAAATGCAAGAAGTATGGGAAATAAGCAGGAAGAACTGGAAGTGCTAATAAATAAGTACAATTATGACATTGTTGGCATCACAGAAACTTGGTGGGATAATACACATGATTGGAATGTTTGTATGGAAGGGTACAGCTTGCTCAGGAAGGATAGACAGGGAAAAAAGGGAGGAGGTGTTGCCTTATACATTAAAAATGAACACACTTGGTGTGAGGTGGAGATGGACATAGGAGACGGAAGTGTTGAGAGTCTCTGGGTTAGGCTAAAAGGGATTAGCCTAGGACTGTAGTACTAGGAGTCTACTACAGGCTACCTACCCAGGTGGAAGAAGTGGATGAGGCTTTTTTTAAACAACTAATAAAATCATCCAAAGCCCAAGATTTGGTGGTGATGGGGGACTTCAACTATCCAGATATATGTTGGGAAAATAACACTGCAGGGCACAGACTATCCAATAAGTTCTTGGACTGCACTGGAGACAACTTTTTATTTCAGAAGGTTGAAAAAGCTACCAGGGGGGAAACTGTTCTAGATTTGATCCTAACAAATAGGGAGGAACTGGTTGAGAATTTGAAAGTGGAAGGCAGCTTGGGTGAAAGTGATCATGAAATCATAGAGTTCACAATTCTAAGGAAGGGTAGAAGGGAGAACAGCAAAATAGAGACAATGGATTTCAGGAAGGCGGATTTTGGTAAGCTCAGAGAGCTGATAGGTAAGGTCCCATGGGAACTGAGACTGAGGGGAAAAACAACTGAGGAGAGTTGGCAGTTTTTCAAAGGGACATTGTTAAGGGCCCAAAAGCAAGCTATTCCGATGTGTTGGAAAGATAGAAAATATGGCAAAAGACCACATTGGCTTAACCACGAGATCTGGCATGATCTAAAAATAAAAAAGGAGTCATATAAAAAATGGAAAGTAGGACAAATGACAAAGGATGAATATAGGTAAACAGCACAGGAATGCAGGGGCAAGATTAGAAAGGCAAAGGCACAGAATGAGCTCAAACTAGCTACGGGAATAAACGGAAACAAGACTTTTTATAAATACATTAGAAGCAAGAGGAAGACCAAGGAGAGGGTAGGCCCACTGGTCAGTGAGGAGGGAGAAACAGTAACAGGAAACTTGGAAATGACAGAGATGCTCAATGACTTCTTTGTTTCGGTCTTCACCGAGAAGTCTGTAGGAATGCCTAACATAGTGAATGCTAGTGGGAAGGGGGTAGTTTTAGAAGGTAAAATAAAAAAAGAACAAGTCAAAAATCACCTAGAAAATTAGATGCCTGCAGGTCACCAGGGCCTGATGAAATGCATCCTAGAATACACAAGGAGCTGATAGAGGAGGTATCTGAGCCTCTAGCTATCATCTTTGGAAAATCCAGGATGAATCTTTGGAAAATCAGGAGAGATTCCAGAAGACTGGAAAAGGGCAAATATAGTGCCCATCTATAAAAAGGGAAACAAGAACAACCCAGGAAACTACAGACCAGTTAGTTTTACTTCTGTGCTAGGGAAGATAATGGAGCAAGTAATTAAAGAAATCATCTGTAAACACTTGGAAAGTGGCAAGGTGATAGGGAACAACCAGCATGGATTTGTAAAGAACAAATCGTGTCAAACCAATCTGACAGTTTTCTTTGATGGGATAACAAATCTTGTGGAGAAGGAAGAAGCAGTGGATGTGGTATACCTAGACTTTAGTAAGGCGTTTGATACGGTCTTGCATGATATTCTTATCAATAAACTAGGTAAATACAACTTAGATGGGGCTACTATAAGGTGGGTGCATAACTGGCTGGATAACTGTACTCAGAGTAGTTATTAATGGTTCACAATCCTGCTGGAAAGGTATAACAAGTGGGGTTCCGCAGGGGTCTGTTTTGGGACCGGCTCTGTTCAATATTTTCATCAACAATTTAAATATTGGTATAGAAAGTCTGCTTATTAAGTTTGCAGATGATACCAAGCTGGGAGGGGTTGTGACTAATCTGGAGGATAGGGTCATATTTCAAAATGACCTGGACAAATTGGAGAAATGGCCTGAGGTAAATAGGATGAAGTTTATAAAGACAAATGCAAAGTGCTCCACTGAGGAAGGAACAATCAGTTTCATACATACAGAATGGGAAGCGACTGTCTGGGAAGGAGTACGGCAGAAAGGGATCTAGGGGTTATAGTGGACCACAAGTTGAATGAGTCAGCAGTGTGATGCTGTTGCAAAGAAAGCAAACATGATTCTGGGATGCATTAACAGGTATGTTGTGAGCAAGACACGAGAAGTCATTCTTCCGCTCTACTCTGAGCTGGTTAGGCCTCAATTGGAGTATTGTGTTCAGTTCTGGGCACTGCATTTCAAGAAAGATGTGGAGAAATTGGAGAGGGTCCAGAGAAGAGCAACAAGAATGATTAAAGGTCTACAGAACATGACCTATGAGGGAAGACTGAAGGAATTGGGTTTGTTTAGTTTAGAAAAGAGAAGATTGAGGGGGGACATGATAGCAGTTTTCAGATATCTAAAAGGGCGTCATAAGGAGGAGGGAGAAAACTTGTTCACCTTGGCCTCTGGGGATAGAACAAGAAGCCATGGGCTTAAACTGCAGCAAGGGAGGTTTAGGTTGGACATTAGGAAAAAGTTCCTAACTGTCAGGGTAGTCAAACACTAGAATAAGTTGCCCAGGGAGGTTGTGGAATCTCCATCTCTGGAGATATTTAAGCGTAGGTTAGATAAATGTCTATCAGGGATGGTCTAGACAGTATTTGGTCCTACCAAGAGGGCAGGAGACTGGACTTGATGATCTCTCGAGGTCCCTTCCAGTTCTAGTATTCTATGATTCTATGTCATACCAGGATTTAAGTCCTTCATAAAATTCTACTTTTAATTGTAATTTAATCTGGTTTACCAGGTACAGCAGTAAGATTTACTTGCATAATCCGTTGATATTAAAGCCTTGTTTTAAATAAAAATCACTCACATATTTTAAAATAAGACGTCTGCAGCAGTGCATTCTAGAAATCATCCCTGCAAGCGGTTTACCAGAACCCAAAACAGGTAACCAAAATAAAGAGTGATGCCCTTTAACAGTAAAGTGTTCAACTCCCTGGAATATACTCCCTGGAAAGCATATATATTGTTTTCCTAGGACAGAAAGTGAATTTCCTCCTGCTTACTAACGGGAAAAATGGCAAGTAATTTCTCTAGTCTCTGGTTCAGTTTGTTAATAGATAAAATGGGATAACACCTGTCTCCATAAAAATTTACAGTACTCTTTAGCTCACCATGTTATTCTGACTCAGTGTCACAACAACATTTTATTCTTGAATGTAGTATGCAAGCTCAAAAGCTTGTCTCTCTCACCAACAGAAGTTGATCCAATAAAAGATATTATTACCATAGCCACCTAGAGTCTCTTGTCTTTTTGTTTGCTAAATATGACACTTATATGATATAAAGAGCACAGGATGAAGATTTTTAGAAAAGCTGAGCACACAGTACTCCAACTAAATTCAACATGAGTTACTGGCACTCAACATCTCTGAAAATCAGGCCTATGGTTATTAGTTAATTAGTATTTGTAAATTATTCAAGAAAAGCTTCATGAACCTCTTATTCCTGGTTAGGTGGTCTGTAGTACATCCCTACCATGATGTCACCCTTTCTTTTTTACCACTTTTATCTGTACCCAGAGACTCAACAAATCTGTCTCCTCGGTCCATCTCAATCTCAGTCCAACTGCTTACAGTTTTAATATACAAGGCCACACTTCCTCCCTTTCTCCCCATCTGTTCTTCCTGAGCAAGTTGTACTCTTCTATACCAATATTCCAATCGTGCATATAAAAAAATAAAAGCTGATCTAAAACAAACACATGAACAACTAAACAGGTTGTAGTATTGGTTTTCATTTTAAAATAAAAACCTGTTTCTGAATTTACTTGAAGTTGTCAAAATGTCACGATGTCTAGGGCAGTCAATCATAAGAAACTGAGCAGGGTTACTGCAGAATTTATGTCCAGCAGACTACAGTACGACAGTGAGCAGGAGTTAAACACAATACATACAATTCACAAAGCAAAGGTCCAATTAAATAGGTGGATGTGAGAGGTATGTTTCAGTATGTGCTTCATCACACTGTTTATCCCAGCATCTTTCTCCTAAAGAGAAAAGTAAATGGGAATTTTGCCACTGACCTCAATGAGGATTTCATGGATGAAATACAGTTGAAACTTCCTGTCAGAAAGCCAGAGACTATGTCAATGGGATTTTCCTTAGAAGTTGAAAAGAGACAAATCTCATGTGGAGGACAAACTTTTCTGCTGTAGGATTTTGTTGTCCCTCATATTACAAATGGATCTAAAACTCACACATTACCATTAAAAGGTGTATATGCTTCATGCTTCTGTCTCTCTCACAAGAACTCTCAGACAGCTGAAGCACAGTGTAAGGTGACAGCCTGAAGCAATCCAGCATATTATTAAAGAGGAACTCCAAAATAAAAAAAAGGAATCCCAGCTGTGTACTGAACAGAATTAACCAGGTTTTAAGGAGCATTCCACAATATCTAACCTAAAATATAACTATATTTTGATTTAGTTTTGCAGTTCACCTTTGAATGGTTTCAGACAATCCCATTAACAGTTTCCATTTCAGATAAAAATAAGTATGTCAGATTTCCAGCTATGTCTATTCATGTTCTTATTCCATGCCTATCAGTGGAGCATCTCCATGTTTTCCAGGGATGCATGAAGTTATGTGAGGCTTCTGATACATGTATTTTTCTCTTTCCTTCTTTCTTCCTCTCCCTGGGGAAAAATGTATGTGGCTGCATGTTTGAGACAGGGCAGGACAAATGGCAAAACTTGAGAGTTGACTGCACTAACTAGCTTACAGATAATTTGGGAGAGTTGGGGGGGAGAATAGGGAGATCAGTAAATACATTTTTTTCTCTGGAGTAGAGGAAGAAAGAGTATATTCCTGCACTGAAAACTAGTTCACTCAGGACAGTTGTTCTCAACAAGCAGCCATTACCCTTTGTGGATAAATCAATCTGGCAGCCATGCCAGGCCATTAAAGCAACCCACTAGTACAGGAGGCAAAAATGTTTCTGTACTTCTTTTGGGAATAAGCATTGGTCAATTTAATGCAGCTGATGACTACAGAGAGTTCACATAGATGAACATAAGAACAGTCAACCTAGGTCACACCAAAGGTCCATCTAGCCCAGTATCCTGTCTTTGGACAGTGGCCAATGCCAGATGCCCCAGAGGAAGTGAACTGAATAGGTAATCATCAAGTGATCCCTCTACTGTTATCCATTCCAGACAAATAGAGGCTATGGACATCATTCTTACCTATCCTGGCTAATATGTATTGATGGACATAACTTCCATGAATCTATCTAGTTCTTTTTTTAACCCTGTTAAAGTCTTGGTCTTCACAACATCCTGACAAGGAATTCCACAGGCTGACTGTACTGTGTGAAGAAAAACTTCCTTTTGTTTGTTTTCGACCTGCTAATTTCATTTGGTGAACAAATAAATAACTTTTCCTTTTTTACTCTCTCAGTACTTCTCCATACTCACTTATCCTAAGAGAATTTTAAAAAGTCTCAGCATAATTAAAAATCTGAGTCCTCTTTTTTGTGATCTTCTGGGCTGTTCTTATTACTGATTCTTTCTCCTTTTTGCCCTCAGTCTTCTAAAGTAAGGGATCTTGTAAATGCAACACTCTCTCAAAGAGAACAGAAAGGATTTAACCTGCTCCAGCAACACCAGGTGAAGGAAAAGATTTTTCACAACTAGAAGACTTCCTCATTTCATCAATTCTGAGAGATTCTTCAGACACTAAAAGCAAACATTTTACATGCCCAATCAGCTCTAATTTTTGTACTTAATATCCTAGCCTATAAAACATTTTATTATTAGAATAATTATAATAAAGCTGAATGAAGATGGGAGCCTCAGAAGAGTATCCCTGTATTGGAGAAAGTATAATTGTAAGGCTGGAGAGAGCTCACTGCTGGTCTGTTTGCTCAGCAAGGAAAATCCTGGCAAGTGAAGAATACATGCACACAATAAGAGATCCGGGAAAACAAGATGAGAAGCAGCCAGCTCAGTTTCATGCTGCAGATTTTTTGGCAGACATTCAACTCCTTCTGCTGTTTTTCTTGCAAGCACATCTATCTGTGTAATGTCATCAGATTCAGAGGGGGGGGGAGCTACAGAGAGAGTGACAGTGTTTTATAGGCTGCCAACCTCACAGCACATGCTGTTACTATACAAAGGGTGTCTAGAAAACCAATGTGTAGTACAGATTCAGAGACTGCAACCCTCAAAAAAAGGGAAGAAGAAGATGGCTGCAGGAAGAGAACTGCCTGTGGAAAGGAGAAAAGACTTTAATTAAAAAGACTGTTTTCAGCCAGTGAGACAAGGTGGGCAAGATAATAAAAAAATTTTTGAACAACTGCTGTTGGTGAGACAGACAAGCTTTCGAGCTTACACAATGTTCTTCTCCAGACCTGAAGAAGAGCTCACCAACAGAAGTTGATCTAATAAAAAATATTACCTTGCCTACTTTGTTTCTTAGCTTGTCTCCACTATACTATGCTGCAGCTAATGATCCACTGACGCTCAATTTATTGCACCTGCTGAGACTCGATAAATCAACCTCTGAACGCTCTCCCGTTGACTCCAGTACTTCACCACGATGAGAAGAGTAGATGGAGTAGGGATGCTAAATGCATATTTGTGTAAACATGTAACTGCTGGATTTTTTAGCAATTACACATTTGCACTCAGGGAGGTAGGTGGGAGCTGGTGCTCACAGGGAGCTGTCTTGTAAACTGGCTCTCCCCAAGTACTGGCTCATACCCACTCTCCCTCCTCCTTTCCCTGGCTGCCTGCGTGGGAGGCATGGGGCGTGGGGGGGAAGGAAGGATGTGAAGGACTAGTTGACTATCCAATAAGACTTAAACTAATGCTTATCACATAGTTGGGTTGACTAGTCGCTTCCCCCCTCTTGCCGCCTCTATGAGAAAGAGGCAGCAAGGGGGGGGAAGGATACTTCAAAGCAGCAGTGCGACTTGGACTCTGGGGCCATACGCCGGGCTCCACACGGCATTGCCACTTTGAAACATCTTGTGTAGGCCAGGGCTAGCTGGGGAATCCTTTTTAAATGTTTTGAGAACTATGTTTGAAAAGCCCTACAGGGCTACTAAGGAGACATCATTTTTTAAGACTGGTTTGGGCCATCGGTGAATGCAGGCTCAGGAACTGCAGGATTGATCAGCTACCACTCCTCCTCTCACAAATTACCAATAAATAATAATTCCTGCTGCCCTCTACAAACACGATGATCAAGGTCAATCATCAACTAGCATGAAATGAAAACAGCAGAAACTTCTTAAACATATTTTTGCACCCAAAGAAATAGCCTCAGCAGCTTATTTTTAGAAAGTACTGAAGAAAAGCTCCATTACAATAATGCACTAGTTTGTATGCCTGTCCATCAATAAGCATTTTCATTAGAAGAGATTCAGTGAAGCAAGTCCCAAATGACAGAAACCCATGGGCATATGATTACTGCCCAAAAGCGAAGTGGTTTGGCTTCTGAGGAGAAGGACTTACAGGGTACAGTACACTTGACCTAGGAGCACCCTTCCCAGCCCAGGTAGCTAGCTTTGTTCAAGCTAGCATATTAAACACAGCTGCATGAATGCTGAGGTATGGGTTAGCCTCCTAATTAAAAGCCTTCCCAACCTACTGGATATATGCTTAGGCAATGACGAGGGCCCTACCAAGTTGATGGTCCATTATGATCAATTTCATGGCCATGGAATTTTAAAAATAGTAAATTTCTTTATTTCAGCCATTTAAATTAAAATTTCACAGTGCTCTAGTTGTAGGGATCCTAACCCAAGAAAGGAGTTGGGGATTGCAAGGCTATTGCATATGGGGGAGTTCCAGCACTTCTATGCTTATTTCTGCACTGCTGCTGTTGGTGGAAGCACTGCAATCAGAACTGGACAGCTGGACAGAGCTGCCAGCAGGAGCAGTGTAGAACTGAGTGACAGCCATACCATATGATCCTCATTTCTGCACTTCTGCCTGCAGAGCTGGGCCCTCAGTCAGCAGCCACCACCCTCCAGTCACCCAGCTCTCAGGCACTGCAGAAGCAAGGCTGGCAATATCATGATTCCCCTAAAAAATCTTGAGACATCAATGCAACTCTCTTTTGGGTCAGGACCCCCAATTTGAGATATGCTGGTTTCCCTTGTGAAATAAAAAAGACCAGATTTCATGGCCTGTAATGCATTTTTCATGGCTGTGAATTTAGTGGAGCCCTACTGCCAATAAGGGATGTGAAAGATTAACCATCTAACCAGTAAGCATCACCCTATATGGGTAATACTTATGGGTTCCGGTTAACCATAGGGGCAAGAGCAGCTCCCCACCTGCCCTAGGCAGGGGGCGACTCCATTCTGACAGGGCCCATGGCAGGCAGGGACTGCTCCAGCCACCCCTATCTGTGACAGACCCAACCCAGCCCCGCTGCCATAGGTTACTCAATGACTCCCTGGAAGTGAGGCTGATGCACTTCAGAGGAGGCAACTGCTGCGCCTGCTGTGAAGCTGGCCCTGCTCCCAGGGAGGAGGCTTCGGTGTGGCAGGGAAGCCTCCCTCTCTGAGAGCAGAACCAGAAGGAGCTGGGGAGGCTTTGCTGTGGGCTCCGCAGTATAATGCTTAATTAAGCTTTATACTGCAGAGCCCGCAGTGGGTGTAGCCACTAAGATTTTCAGTGGTTACATGGTTACCTTTTTAAGCGACTTTTACATCCTTAGTGCAAATGACAGCCTAGCCACCTAAGCACAAACGTATGGTCCAAGGGTGTTCAGCTGGCTTGTATTTAGATGGCTAGCCTAGATCTATGCTGCTATTTTTAGTATACTAACTTAAACAGAGCAAGCGCATGTATATCTATCTGGCCTGGGAAGCAGTGTAGAGACATACTCATGGAAGCCAAATTATTACACTTACAAAAAGCATAGGAGAAAACCTGATATTTATCCTTCTGGTGTTATACAAATAGACAAAATATCCTGAGTCTCTTGAGTACAGTGGTCAAGTTTCATCACCTCATCTCAAGAATGACACCAGAAAAAGCAGGTTCAGAGAAGGATGATGAAAATAATTTAGCAACAGGAAGTGAGGACAGGGATTATATACTAGGAAAATGAGAGATGACAGAAATACAAGATGATCACACATGCTCTCTAATTTATCTTCTTTCATAATGGAAATGTAAGGGATATCTGAACCTAAAAAGTAATACAATACAAATACTTGCTCTTTTTCATTTTTATGGAGGGACAACAATGTTACACTGGAAGGGACATCTGAATGGGTGCCATATTTGAGTGTGCACTTGGGACAGAAAAATCCCAAACACTGTTATAGCCTGGGGACCGACTGGCTAATCAGCAGTTCAGCAAAAAAGGACATGGGGATTACAGTGGATGAGAAGCTGGATATAAGTCAACAGTGCGCCCTTGTAGCCAAGAAGGCTAATGGCATATCGGGGTGCATTAGGAGGAGCACTGCCAGCAGATCTAGGGAAGTTATTATTTCCCTTTATTCTGCATTGGTGAGGCCACATCTGGAGTATTGTGTCCAGTTCTGGGCCCCTCATTATAGAAAGGATGTGGACGCATTGGAGAGGGTCCAGCAGAAGGCAACCAAAATGATTATGGGGCTGGAGCACATGACTTACAAGGAGAGGCTGAAGGATTTGTGCTTATTTAGTCTGCAGAAGAGAACAGTGAGGGGGGATTTGATAGCAGCCTTCAACTTCCTGAAGGGAGGTTACAAAGAGGATGGAGAGAGGCTGTTCTCAGTATCAGAGGGGTAGCCGTGTTAGTCTGAATCTGCAAAAGCGGCGAGGAGTCCTGTGGCACCTTATAGACTAACTGAAGTGTAGGAGCATAAGCATTCGTGAGCAAAGACCCACTTCATCAGATGCATGTAGTGGAAATTTCCAGAGGCAGGTATAAATATGCAGGCCAGGATCAGGCTGGAGATGACGAGGTGGATCCAATCAAAGAGGATGAGGCCCACTTCTAGCAGCTGATCTGAAGGTGTGAATTCCAAGAGAGCAGAAGCTGCTTTTGTAGTTAGCAAGCCATTCACAGTCTTTGTTTAATCCAGAGTTGATTGTGTCAAACTTGAAGATGAACTGTAGCTCAGCAGTTTCTCTTTGAAGTCTGGTCCTGAAGTTTTTTTGCTGCAGGATGGCTACCTTTAGATCTGCAATTGTGTGTCCAGGAAGATTGAAGTGTTCCCCTACAGGTTTTTGTATGTTGCCATTCCTAATATCAGATTTGTGTCCATTGATTCTTTTACGTAGGGACTGTCCAGTTTGGCCGATGTATATAGCAGTGGGGCATTGTTGGCACATGATGGCATATATTACGTTGGTAGATGTGCAGGAGAACGTACCAGTGACAGTATGGCTGATCTGGTTAGGTCCTGTGATGGTGTTGCTGGTGTATATATGTGGGCAGAGTTGGCACCGAGGTTTGTTGCAAGGATTGGTTCCTGAGTTCGAGTTATTATGGTGCGGTGTGTAGTTGCTGGTGAGAATATGCTTCAGGTTGGCGGGTTGTCTGTGGGCAAGGACCGGCCTACCCCCCAAGGCCTGTGAAAGCGAGGGATCATTGTCCAGGATGGGTTGTAGATCACTAAGGATGCGTTGGAGAGGTTTTAGCTGGGGACTGTAGGTGATGGCCAGTGGTGTTCTGTTGGTTTCTTTCTTGGGCTTGTCCCGTAGCAGGAGGCTTCTGGGTACACATCTGGCTCTGTCAATCTATCTCCTCACTTCCTCGTGTGGGTATCGCAGTTTACAGAATGCTTGTTGAAGATCTTGTAGGTGTAGGTCTCTGTCTGAGGGTTTGGAGCATATGCGGTTGTACCTCAGTGCTTGGCTGTAAACAATGGATCGTGTGGTGTGTCCAGGATGTAAGCTGGAGGCATGCAGGTAAATGTAGCGGTCGGTAGGTTTTCGGTATAGGGTGGTATTGATGTGACCGTCACTTATTTGTACCGGGGTGTCCAGGAAATGGACCTCCCGTGTAGATTGATCCATGCTGAGGTTGATGGTGGGGTGGAAGCTGTTGAAATCATGGTGAAATTCTTCCAGAGTCTCCTTCCCATGAGTCCAGATGATGAAGATGTCATCGATGTAGCGTAGGTGGATGTTCTCAGTAGTAACAGATGGCACAACAAGGAGCAATGGTCTCAAGTTACAGTGGGGGAGATCTAGGTTGGATAGTAGGAAAAACTATTTCACTAGGAGGGTGCTGAAGTACCCGAATGGGTTACCTAGGGAGGTAGTGGAATCACCATCCCTAGAGGTTTTTAAGTCCCAGCTTGAGAATGTCCTGGCTGGGATGATTTAGTTAGGGTTGGTCCTGTTTTGGGCAGCGGCCTGAACTCAATGACCTCCTGAGGTCTCATCCAGCACTAGGATTCTATGATTGAGTGGCTGAGGTGAGATGGATAAGTTAATTGCTCAGATTTTAGCATACAGAGGCTTAACTCATGGCAACTACACCGCCGCCTGAAGGTCTGACTGAAAACCTGCAAAAATGGAGTTGGGGATAAAATTTCAAAGCTATACCAAGGGGAAACAATTTTTTTTTATTTTGAACTTAAAAGTTTGTTAGATAGTCATCACAAAGGAACTTTAGTGCATGAAAGATATTCAGATGGGGCAACAAATATATAAATAAGTAGAATTTTTATATGCAATTCACCTTTGAAACACACCAATTTTAAATCCACAAGATAAGGCTAAGGTGCTTGAAGTGCTTGTTGATAATGTGCCTTTGTCTCATATAGCTGGGATTCCCAAATTACCATCTCCTGAACCACTCCAAAGCCCCTAGAGAACATCTGCTCAAATGCTGACAATCTTGCAAAGGACTATGCCTAACAGGAGAAAATCCCAGGCTTGTTTGAGTATAACTTCTCCTAGAGCCAGTATATCCTTGTTTCAATTTTGATAGGCACTTTGTTTGCAGAGGTTAGACTCACCTGGGAATATTCTCCATCTCCAAGTTATCAGCCTACAATGTATGGAGCTGGGTTCCAATTCCCCAATCCGCAGATCATAACTCTAGCAATATTAAATATATGATAATGATATCAAGTTTCTCTCTACCCAAAGCAGCATTCTGCAAATTTACCCTGCCTTGCTCTTGCTGCAGGTACTTCCCCAATTTTTCAGGAAAGCTATAGTGGTATCTTTATATGCGAAGAGTCTGAAAACTGTAGTGTAGATGGTCATCATAGAAATTTTTCTCTAAGAGGCCATAGCCTTATACAATCATGGCAGAAAAAATATACCACCCAAACCACCAGAATTATGCTAATTCCAAATCTCAACCTCTCCCTCATCCTCTGGGGGGCAGTCTGTGCAATATCTCTGAACACCAGATGTCTTTTTATTTGTTTTTAACAAGGTTTCTTCTGCATGTACCTCTTCTCTACCAAAAGCCACTGCAAACAGCTTTCTAAGGCCTTCCTTCAAAGCAAGATTTAACAAAATCTCATATCCTTGAGCTATAGTCATTGATGTGTCCAACATAGCACAAAGTCTTCAGAGAGACTCTCCTTCCCTCATCACATGTATTGACTGGACAAGCAGAGATGTGTCCTATCTCAGCAGTTTTACACAGACCTTAACAGCATGACACACATACATAGACCTGCTCCACTGCCAGCAAACATGTTTGCTGCAGATAAACTAGCTATACACAGGTACTCTGTACGCCTGACCAGAAAATGAAATCCTTAACTACTCACCACAGTTTTTCTGATGGATAATTAAGAAAATATTCAATATTCTAACACATCCAAAAACAATACAGGGGTATTTTGTATTTTTCTATATGCAAATTAACATAACCTTGTTTCAGCTATCTCTTTTGTTTCTATATAAATGGTCACCACATCATGAAGCTTACATAATACATTCAGGAGAAATATGCCCCCTTTTTCTTACATATACTCTTCAAGGGAATTCACTACAAACTTCAGGATAAGTTGGCAGACACAGGGCTTCATTGAAAGACCACCAATAGCCACCAATAATAAACACTTGGGAAGAAGCCTTGAAGATTTTAAGAATCTAGATACCTGAAAGTGCTTTGCATTCTTTAAAAAAAAAAAAATCTTTAAACAAAAATCCCAAGACAAACAAGTTCTCAATCCCTCAACAGGTGCTGTGCAAAAGACTTGAGACTTTTAAAATCAGACTGGTGGATAAAAATTACCCAGCGAGTAAGTGAAGGAATTAACAACAGTCGTTAGGAGATTCCAAACTCATGTCAGACCTACATTTACCTAACAATGCTCTGTAGCTGCACCATGATAAGTGTGCTGAACTGATAAGGGAGTATAGACCCTTAAGAAAGCATAGGTGATTCAGAAGATTTCCAACATGCCTGTTATACATCTAACACTGCCTATACTAGGGATGTTTGCAGCAAGCCGGATAACCGTTGAACCGATAAGTTTTGATCATCAGTTAACAGTTCTGGTTAACCACAACAACCTCTCCTTCCCACCACCACATGCTCTGCATTTAAAACTCAGACTGGCAAGCTGGCTCAGTCCCAGGCTCCCAATCCGAAGTACAGTAAAACTCCAGTGGTCCAGCATTCAATGGTCCGGCACTCTTGATGGTCCGGCACCATTTGGAACCCGGAAGTGCTCCGGGCAGCCAGACAATTGGAGCTGCTCTGCCCCCGGCTTCCTCAATTCAGCTGCTGCTGAAACTGACCAGCAGCTGACTCGGGGAAGCCGGGGGCAGAGCAGCTGGGGTGCTGCTAGGTTGGTCCCACAGCACCAAAGGGCGGCGCTACGGGACCAACCCGGCAGCACCCCAGCTGCTCTGCCCCACCCCAAGCGTCCCCAAGTCAGCCGTTGCTGAAACTGACCAGCGGCTGACTCTGGGAAGCCCGGGGCAGAGCGTGCTGTGCCCCAGGCTCCCCGGAGTCAGCCGCTGGTCAGTTTCAGCAGCGGCTGACTTGGGGAAGTCTGAGGCAGAGCAGCTGGGGTGCTGATGGGTTGGTCCTGCAGCACCGAGGGGCGCATACCCCCCACTCCACCCCAGAGTCCTCATAGTCCCCCCCACCTATAGTCCGGCATATTTGATAATCCAGCACCCCCTGGGTCCTAAAGGTGCTGGATTATCGGAAGTTTACTGTATAAATTTAAAAAGTTGTGGGGAGCTGTCCATCGCTCTGTGCTGCTGCCTGAATCACAATAATGAAACATGCTCTAAAGCAGGGCTACTCAACACATGGCTTTGTTTGCGGCCCATAGTGCAGTTTGGGTTTATGTGGGGCTCAACACATGGCCCACAGGTGGGAGCCAAAACAAAAAAGTAGTCAATATATGGTCTTCTGTTGATATGCATTTTAGTAGTTAAATTCCTGAACTGTCATTGCTCATTAAAAATGCTGTCATATAGGTGGAAATCGGGTAAATATTGCATTTTATTAATATTATCAGAACCCCAATATTAAAGGGGGCCTGTGTGTTCCATAGTCTTCCAGCCTCCCAGTCTTTCCATAGTTTAAAGATCTCTGTGATAAATAAGGTTCCTTCTTTAAATGCACTTCAAAGATGTCATTCCACATCCGCCAGCAGTCTCCTGGACACAAAGTACTAACACTACGGTTCCAGATGGGCCAATCTAATTTCATTAATCTTGACTTAATCTCTGTATTCATGCCTATTAGTGTGAAAGAAGCTATCTGTATATATATGTGCATGTATATGCAACCATACATAAGTTGCTGCCTTTGGCATGTGCTTTGAGAATCATTGTGGCTCCTGGGGCTTCCAAAGTTGAGTAGCCCTGCTCTAAACACCAGTCTTACATGCCTCTGATATGGGAGCCAGCACTGGCATCTCCACAGAAAGGTGTTTATTTATCCTGCAAGATCCTTTAGGAGATAAGAATTCTCATTGCAGCCCTCAGATTTGGGAAAAAAGGGACAAAACAATCTGCTAAGTAAATCAGAATGGAGATTAACACTACTTCTAACAGCTCTCTAGGTCAATTTTATTTCAAGGTCCTTTGGAAATGCAAATAGCAATACACACCCACCTACCTTCTCTGCACAGAGAGCAGAGGTCAAAGGAAAACAGTACTCTTCTGACACAAGATTTTCTATTGCGATTAAAAAGAAATATCTGATGTACTAATACCGGATGTACTAATTCCTTTACCTAATAACCAATGTTTAAATCATTCTTAACTAGCTCTTTTCAACCACAACAGAAATATTAAGGAAGTGGAAAAATGACAAAAGTGTACCAACATAGGCGGCTCAAAGGGGTAACTGTGTTAGTCTGTAACTTTAAAAATGATTTTGCCAGGAAATGGGAGGAGAGTTGGTGACCTGCTGTCATTCTCTGTGCTATTTGTTTCTGTTACATAACAGAGCTTTAACACCAGAATCAAGGTCTTGTGTACTTAGCAACATACTCCAGCATCCAGCCTCCCAGTCTGTCCATATTTTAAAGCTCACTGTGATAAATAAAGTTCCTTCTTTAAATGCACTTCAAGGATGTCATTCCACATCCGCCAGCAGTCTCCTGGACACAAAGTACTAACACTAGGGTTCCAGCTGGGCCAATCTAATTTCATTAAAGATCGATATCCTGTATTCAACTCCTATGGAAATTGTATCAGAATATACCTTTTAGAACCTAATTTTTCTAACATTTACAGCTAATACAACCTTATCAGCAAAACACTCTGTCTTCTTTCCATAGGCTTACCACCTTTTGGATTTTTTTTAAACCACCAATATTCCAGAGTCTGTCATTCCCTTTGACAAAGGCGCACAAACTGTGCTGCTCTCATAGTTCATTGTCTTCTGCTACTATAAAGAAAAACCAAAACCAGAGTCCCTGACACATTTGTTATTAGGAACTGCTTCACCTGTTCATTAATCAAACAAATCAAGTTCCAAATAATTTTCTGGCACTTGGGTTTCCAGAGTTGTACACTGCAGATGGAGGCCATCTGTTAAAAGCCATGACTATCCTGTCAGAGGGAGAACAGTCTCCCCTTTTCAAGGAACAAGATGGAACAGAGCAAATCCTAATCCTGCTCCAGCTGGGAGCCAATGCCGGCACAACTAGACTGAGTCTAATTACATCATTGTAGCTGCTGCAGACCCTTTGTGCACAGTTTCCAGCAGAAAACCAATCCACAAACAACTTTACTTACTAGCAATGGAATTGTGCCCCATGACATAGAACAGGCTTTTATTTTAAAAGGTTCTACAGTACAGCAAGGGTAACATTAGTTATAATGTAGATAAAGACCCCCCCCCCCAGACTGTCCATCATGCATATTTATCTTGTGAATTTTCTTCTTGGACAAGTGATTTTTTTTCTTGCATAAGTGAAGTTTAGGTTCAGCTCTTGATAGTCATAGTACAGTGGTCTAATGCTGCTTCTGTGCTGCTAGCGATAGAGCAGGAAAGCTACACAAGAACAAGACCTTAAGGATGATGCATCCATTATATTCACCAATACAAGTGATAATACAATAGGGCTATAAATATAGACAGATACAAGTAGCAGCTATTTTGCTTTCTAATTTTGCACAGCCATATTAGATACGTTCCTTATTGCAAACAGATTACTACTGCCTCCATGACATTAGAAGTTGAACCTCTCTAGTCTGGCACTCTCTGATGCAGATCCACGGTCCGGCATGATTTTAGTTAGCTGGATGTCCATTTAACATAAGTGTGGACAAATTTCCTGAGGTCTCAAAGTTTGTTTATAGCCACCAGTCCTGGCTTTCAATGTTGGGTAGTGTTATTTAGCTCTAATTTACCCATGTATGTCTTCTAAGAGACCAATAAGCAGTGGACGTGTTGATAAAGCTGCTAGACAATATTGACTTCCCATGGTTCAGCAAATTCTCTGGTTTGGCACCAGTAAGGTTCTGAGAGTGTTGGTCTAGAGAGGTTCAACCTGCATTCAGAGACAGAAATTCTCCTGCTCTTCAGAGCCAGAATTGCTTCTCCATAATTCTGCGTTTATAGGGAGCCTGCAGGACAGCGTTTAATATTTGCAGACTAACATAGCCCTTTCTACTGTTAACTGAAGCCTTGTCTACACTTGCATGTTTTGTTGCCAAAACCTGCCTTTTGACTATAAAGCAGTGAGTGCATACACACTACAATGCAATTTTTGTTGGGGAAAAACACCCAGTTTTGACACCAAAAAAACCTATCAGCTCCGTGAGAGATTTTTGTCTTTTTCCCTCCCTTTATTGTCGACAAAGAGCTAGTGTACAGTCTGTCTGTTTTGTGGATAGAATTGGCTTCTGCCAGTATCCCACAATGCCTGCCCTGATAGCAGTGCTCAGGGTTTTGATCTCTGCTGACCTCCAGACTGGGGATGTAAAACAGTAGCTGATTAGTCAACTACTCGATAAGCCTAGGCTTATCGGTAGTCGAGTCGAATACTCGCATTTACACACACACACACACACACACACACACACACACCCACCCACCCACCCATAACCGCTTGCTGCCTCTATATCAGAGGCAGCAAGGGGGGAGGAGCGGAGCTGGCTTAAAAGCAGGTTCCCCCCACCACCATCTCCACAGCATCCATCAAAAGCAGCAGTGCAAGGGGATGCAGGGAGGCTTCTCCATCAGCAGCCCCGTCTGCGGGGGGATCCCAGCAAGGAGTTGGGACTCCCTGTGGCCAGCGGCTGCTTTGCTGCAGCAGCTCCTGTCTGTGGCCAGTCTCGGCTGCCACAAACAGAGGCTGCTCCGGCAGCAGCCTCTGTCTGTGGTGGCCTGGGCTGGCCGCAAACAGAGGCTGCTTGCTCCGCAACAGAGTTTGCACTGGGTCCAGGAGCTATCCCCGCTGCAGCTCAGCAGTTTAAATGTAGTAGGACCTGGGCTGCCTGCATGCCCGGATCTTACTACATTTAAACTGCAGAGCTGCAGTGGCTCCCTCTGAACGTCTTCCCTAATCGACTAATTGTGTAGTCGATACAAACTGTATCAACTACATGATGATCCGCCTCTTAACATCCTTACTCCAGACATGCACCCTTCCCCTTTCAAAGGTTCGGGAATATCTGACAGCTGAGCAAACTGCTCCATTTGGGGAACAAACAAAAAGAGCAAATCATTGAAATGCTCCCGTTCTGCCGTTAGAAAGTTAGCAGCAGGCAGACTGATTCTGCAGGGGGAAGGCTGGAGAGACTGCTGTGCTGCTTCAACATTACTCAGCATAGAGAGCTCACAAAGCTACTCATGATACGGCTCCCAGCAGCTGAGAAAGCTGTGGCAGAACTCAAAAAGAATACCCAAGAAGTGCAGGAATCAGCTCTGCCTTCCCACACTCTGCACTGGAATGCTTATCCATACTGCTTTGCTCTGTTGAGAGGGTAGCTAGCAACGTGACCATGAAATTTGGAAAATGGAAGGCAGAAAAACCTGTTTGACTCGTTTTCACTTTTGCATCTGGACAGCACTTTTGTCGCCAAAACTTCAGAGTGTAGACATAGCCTGACATAACAACGAAGGATGTAAAATCTCATTGAAGAGGTTAAACATAGTGCTAATACTGCATTTAACTATTTAACTGAACAAAGAGGGATGGGCAGGAGGGCTAAAGTGGCCTCTGCCACAGTCAGGGGCTGCTCCAGCCCCCCACAAAGAGACTGCCACTACAGCTCCTGGCCCCCCATGGGGGTTTCTATAACTGCCCCTTCTGGCCCTCATGTAAGGGCTGCTGGCTCCCAGCCTGCACAGGAGACCTGGAAGGGCTAGAGCAGCACTCTGCCTACAGCTGGGCCATGGGTGGGGGGCTGTTTCTAGATACCATTTAACCATTGCCCAAAACACATCACCTGTCAAGGGTGATGTTTACCGGGTAACCAGTTATCTGTTAACAGCCCTAACAACAACTATTCCAAGGAAAGTAGAAATGTAAATCAATAAACACAAGGGGTACAGGTCCTTCCAGCTAATTTTAAAGACTGTTCCATTCTCACTCAGGCCAGAAATACCCAGCCTTCTCACTAATATATTAATAAACTCAAAGTAATACAGGTTGGACTGCTGTAAACCAGACTTTCCTTGTCCTGTCCAATAGTATAATCCCCAAATGCAAGGCTGCGCTCCCAGCCCCAAGGTTATATTCTCAGCTCCAGCCACGGAGCAGCTTAACCATCCTGCCTCTTCCCCCAAGTGCACCCCTCACCCCTACTTTGTCAATGCCAGCCTCTCTGCTGCCTCCAGAATGAAGCCCCACAGCTGGTGATAGCAGAGGGGCCAGCACTGACCACTCCTGAACTGGTGGTAGTGCAAGGAAGTTCAACATGTACACACTGAAAACCATAATCCCAGGGCCATGCCTAGGGGAATGCAGGGTCCAGCACAATTCCTCCTCCACCCCAGCCCTGCCCTGCCTCTTTCTGCCCCGCTCTGCTCTGCCCCCGTTCCACCTCCTCCCCAAAGCCCCTGACCCCTTCACTCTCGAACAATGTTGGGAGCTGGTGATGTAGGGTGGAGCAGGGCCAATCATGCTGCCATCAGCCCCCTAGGCCCGCTGGAGTGCGGGACCTGACAAAGTGCAGCCCAGAGAAATTGCCCGGAACTGTACAATGGATGGGATAGCTCTGTGAAATCCCAAATACAGAGTAATACCTCACTTAACATTGGAGTTATGTTCCTGGAAAATTCTACTTTAAGTGAAACTATGTTAAGTTAATCCAATATCCTCATAAGAATTAAAGTACAAGGGAGGTTAGGTTCCAGGGAAATTTTTTAAGCAGACAAAATGCAGTATGTACATACAAGGTATACATTTTAAACAGTTTTAAATAACTTAATACTACAGACAACAATGATGATTGTGAAGCTTGGTTGAGGTGGTGGAGTCAGAGGGTGGCATATTTTTCAAGTAATGTTTTACTATTAAATGATGAACTAGCACTCGGCTGAGCCGTCAAAGGTTAACATATTATTAATGTAGCCCACGTTCTAGAGAAATGGTTCTCAAACTTTTTGGCCCATGGACCACCTGGCTCAATGTAAACCTTTCCATGGACCACCAGTTGCTCATGGTCACTCACTGTTAATTACATAATTACGTCGGAGCCATTTTGCTAGTGCTGCACCTAGGGAGACTGGTTTAATTTAAATTAAATTATTAAATAGATTAAGCTCTTTAACTTTCTCATGTTAGTTTATAAAACTTCATTTTAAATAAAATAAAATATTAATTTATGTCTAACACAAAAGGTTTCAATGTTTTCTTTATTTATGGCACTGCCCCGCAGAAAAATCAGTTGGAGACCACACAACTGAGAAGCAGAAAATACTCCTCCAAAACTCCCCAACACTTACTGATGTGGCCCTCATTTGACACACCTCACTCCTCTGGCGCTCCAGCCCCATGGCATGAGGGGAAAGGAAGGGACAGGGAAGACTGAGGATCAGGGCATCCAATAGACCAGATTTACTTTTCTGGCATTCTGGGAGTTAGTGGATTTTATGGACCCCCTTAGGCTCTCTGGTGTGGACAAAAATGAGGGGTTCAGTGTATGGGACAGGGCTGCTAATGAGTGGGATGGGATACAGGATCTTGCAGGGAGGGGGTGAGGTCTGGATGGGAGGTAGGATGCAGAAGCAGGCTGGGGGTAAGGTGTCTGGCCAGGAGTAGGGAGATGCGGGCAGAGAATGCCTGGGGCTAAAGCTGGGAGGCAGAGTGGCTCAGGGAGTTCATGGAGATGGGGGACAGGGTTCCTCGGGGAATAGGGCTGAGGTGAAGGTGGCTCGGGGGGGGGAGAGGGAGATTCAGGGAAATGAAGGGGCAGGGAGTCTGGGCAAGGCAAGGAGGGTAGGTGTGTAGGTGACCCCAGGGTGTCCAGCAGGGGTAACCCCGGGATGAGGTCCCGCAGGGGTCCAGTCCATGGTGCCCTCGGGGCTGAGCCACTGCTCTGCCCCCCTCCCAAAACCGAGTCCCCGTGGATGCATAGCCCCAAAGGGCCCCAAGTCCCCAACTGCCTCCTGAGTGTGCAGAGTCCTCAGCCCCAGAGTCGTCGCCTCTCACCGCTGCCGGGTGCGGCCCAATCTGCTGCCAAGGAGTGGGGGGTGCCGACCCCTCACGTACCACAAGAGCCCACCCCGCCCATCCAAGCTCCGTGCAGGCCAACCTGCTGTCTGCCCCGCATGACCAACTGAGGGATGCGCCACTATTACCATGGTTACAGCACTCCTCCATGTGAACTCCACGGGCAAGGAGGGATGAGTTTGCTTTCTTCACCTCCCCGCCTGACAGCTGGAGCTGGTGCTGCAGACTCGTGGCCACACGTTGACTGTGAGGCTGCAGTGGCAGTGTGGGTTCCCCCCTGCATGGGAATGGGGAGTGAGCCCCTGTCGTGGACTACTGGGAGGTGACCGCGGACCACTAGTGATTCGCGGACCGCACTTTGAGGACCACTGCTCTAGAGGCGTGGACTGAGGCAGGAGCGATGAAACACAAAAGATGCACAGCAGTAGCTGCAAACTCTTCCCTGCAGAAACTGAACATGATGATGAACCCACACTATCCTGCTGGACTCCACTCTCCCCTCCATATGGTGCATACATAGCTGCACAGTGCCAGGGAGGGGTGTGTGTATGAAACAGAGGCAAACATACTATATGTGTGAGACAGAGAAATACACACAAATACAGAGTGTGCATGTGTTTGAGAAAGAGGGTCATAGATGTGCATTGTCCCTTTAAATACACTTACCCCGCTTCAAGTTCTTAGAATACAAACCAAGAAATTTCTTCCCTTGACAAGAAAAATTAGAAATCTCTAGGGGTTTTTTTGGTTTTCTTTGTTTTTTTGTGCAAAGTTGCTTATTTTGAGATTTGAGGAAAGACTTTCTTTTGAAATACTGTAATTCCCTCTTCAAACATATTCAGGATCTCAAAAACTAGCATATCTGTATTAGAAATATCCCAGCATTAAATATGGTGCACAAGACATACTTCATATATACAAACTTACTTAGATATGAATTACTGTTTATGTTTCACAATTCAGATAAATTAACCATAGAGCTCAAACACGTGACCTTAAGATAAATTAACCTGTTTCTAGAAAATTGGAAACTTTTGCACCTGAAGTTAAACAAAGAAATAAAAGTATTACTGCACAGATATAGAAGGTTTAAAAAAAAAAAAAGCAGCAAGCAGGTAGGACAAACCCATAAGGTCATAACTCAAACAACTTTAAAACAGCCAGGTCAACCAAGCCCCATTTATCCCAGAACATTTTAGCCTGTTGCTCTCCAAATTCCTTTCCTTGCATCTTACTGGACAAATCTACCCCAAAGAGAAAAAATAGGGACCACAGAAGCTATAGATTAAAGCAGAGAGAAATAAACAACAAATACAGTCTAACTATCAGAGAACAGCAACGAGGGCAACCACAGCACTTTAGAACTTAAAGCTATCTATCATTAACTATCATCATACAGAGAGATCAAAACCTCAATGAAGAATTCTGCCCCAAAAATCTGTTTCAAAATCTAAATAATGTTTCTGAAAGACTTCAGACTTTGCCGTTGGGAGCATATTTCTACTACATTAATTTCTAAAGGCAAAGTTTATGTTTTGGATCTTTCCTTACCTTGAATGGTATAATGTGGAATTAAAAAGATACTTCATTAAAATTTGGCATAAAAATTAGACTTTGCACAAAGAAAAACTTTTACTAAACTGATGTCAAGTTTTCAGAAGTTCTCTTTACCTGTCACTAGAAACATTTTTAAACAAGTGTTTCTCTGGAGTATCTGTAACTCAATATAACTACACTTAACATCAGAACCTGAAAGTGAAATTTACTAGAAACCAGTTATAGACAATTGATTCTTGGTTTTTAGTTGCACTGTTCAATCTGAAAGAAATGAACAGCATAAATTGCATAAAATGTGTTAGATTTGTCAAGTCTCCTGTTTTTAACTTAAAGCATTATCCATAGCACTGAAAAGAAAGGGGGGGTCAGGATAGCTCAGAGGTTTGAGCACTGGCCTGCTAAACCCAGAGTTATGAGTTCAATCCTTGAGGGGGGGACCATTTGGGGATCTGGGGCAAATCTGTCAGGGATGGTAGTTAGTCCTGCTGCAAGGGCAGGGGACTGGACTCACTGACCGCTCAAGGTCCCTTCCAGCTCTATGAGATGGTATATCTCCATATATTATAATATTATTAAGGAAGTGCATTTAAAAATTCCCCATGTAACATTTTCTAAATCAAGTACCCACACTTGGTTCCTAAATCCACATTTAAGCACCTTAATAAGTATAGTGCATTCATCAAAGAAACTGAATGCCTGCAGCATTTACTGACTTCAGAAGCATCTCTTATTGCTCAGCATCCCCAAAAGTCAGACCAGCATTACTCAGATAACTAAATATTGCTTTAGGATGCTAAACTTGAACCATATGATATTTTGATCATTTATTTAAATACAGTAAAACTTGGACTGTATGATACTTTGAACATTTATTTCAATATAATAAAAGATTGAGAGAAAGTTTCCATTGAGAAAAACTATGAAAATAGGTTTTAGATTGACTGTTGCAAATAAATGTTAGATTTATAAATGAACAAACTTCTAAAATCCTAGATGGGATTCAGAGGATTGATTACAGTACACTGTGCCTGTCACATCTGGATTGCCAGTTTAAATCCAGCCCAGAATAGCAGTGGGTGAAAGTTACCACACATGGTTCATAATGGAAATAAATAGCATCTCAGGCCAACTCCTACTAAGCATGCCCTCAAATTCAAAGAGTAATACAGTAAAACTCCGATGGTCCGGCATCTGACGGTCCAGCACTCCTGATGGTCCGGCACCATCAGGAACCCGGAAGTGCTCCAGGCAGCCGGACCATTGGAGCTGCTCTGCCCCCAGCTTCCCCGATTCAGCCGCTGCTAAAACTGACCAGCGCTGAATCCGGGAAGCAGGGGGCAGAACAGCTGGAGTGCTGCCGGGTAGGTCCAGTAGCGCTGCCCCTCGGGGCTGCGGGACCAACCCAGCAGCACCCTAGCTGTCCCGGATTCAGCCGCTGCTGAAATTGACCAGCGGCTGACTCCGGGAAGCTGGAGACAGAGCTGCTCTGCCCCAGCTTCCTAGAATCAGCGGCTGGTCAGTTTCAGCAGCAGCTGACTTGGGTACACCTGGGACAGAGCAGCTGGGGTGCTGCTGGGTTGGTCCCCGCAGCGCCAAGGTTTGGTGCTACCAGACCAACCCAGCAGCGCCCCAGCTGCTCTGTCCCAGGCGTCCGAGTCAGCCGCTGCTGAAACTGACCAGGGCTGACTCCAGGAAGCCCGGGGCAGAGCAGCTCTGCCTCTGGCTTTCTGGAGTCAGCCGCTGATAAGTTTCAGCAGCAGCTGACTTGGGGACACCTGGGGCAGAGCAGCTGGGGTGCTGCTGGGTTGGTCCAGTAGCGCCGCTCCTCGGTGCTGTGGGACCAACTCAGCAGCCTACCAGCTGCTCTGCCCCAGGTGTCCTGATCCAGCCGCTGCTGATACTGATCAGTGGCTGACTCCAGAAAGCCCGGGGCAGAGCAGCTCTGCCTCTGGCTTTCTGAAGTCAGCCGCTGATCAGTATCAGCAGCAGCTGACTTGGGGACACCTGGGGCAGAGCAGCTCGGGTGCTACTGGGTTGGTCCAGTAGCGCCAAGGAGCAGAGCTGCGGGACCAACCCAGAAGTACCCCAGCTGCTCTGCCCCAGGCGTCCCCAAGAGCAGCTGGGGTGCTGACGGGTTGGTCTCGCTGCGCCAGGGGTCGGCGCTACCGGACCAACCCAGCAGCACCCCAGCTGTTCTGATGCAGGTGCCCCCGATTCAGCCGCTGCTGAAACTGACCAGCAGCGGCTGAATCAGGGACTCCTGGGGCAGAGCCGGACTATCAGAAGGGGGGGCTATGAGGGGGTCTGGGATAGCATCCCCCCACCCCACCCCAGACCCCTCATAGCCCCCCCTTCTGATAGTCCGGCATATCTGATAATCCGGCACCCCCTGGGTCCTAAAGGTGCCGGATTATTGGAAGTTTGCTGTACACTGCAGTTAAATACCCACAGCTGTGCCTGAACAGCTACACACAAATAAATGACCCCAGAGCCCAAGTCAGCTGGCACCAGTCAACTCTGGGTATTTATCTGCAGTATCAACATAGTCTGAGTTATGGTCTTCAGGTCCCTCAAGTCTTCTAGTTTACATCTTATTCAATTTACTGTGTGCATTTCTTTCAGCTTGAATAGTGCAAATGAAAATCAAGAACCAATTGCCTATAACTGATAAGAGAATTTCTTTATATCAAATCTATGGCCTGAATTGGGTAAGGCAACTGAGCTCTCTAATCAGTTTCAGAGGTGGTCTCGTTATGTCTCTTTCAAAGATTACAAGGGGAACCCTGCACTACCATTATTCATACTGCACCTGTTCTGTGGATAAAGGAACTAAAGCAGGGGTCTCAAACTCACAGCCCGCAGGTCATCTACAGCCTGAGCAGTTCCACAATCCAGCCCACACATGGTTGTGCACATGCAAGTCCCTGTGGAACAGCCTGCCCAGGACCCTGTGGGCCAATCTGAATACAGGGGGCCCTCCAGTCCACAGGATGCTTGAGGCAGCTGCCGCAGAGACCCCCAAAACACAGAGCCTGGGGTGGCTGCACTGAACTTACTCTACACACACCTCCCTTGGGCCACAGGAATGTGGCAGCAGTGGCACAGTGTTAGCAGCTGGAGGCCACTCTGCACCTACTGCGCTGCTGGTAGTAACGCTGGGAGCACCCGGGGGTGAGGTTAAATCACCCGGGGGCATCGGAGCTGGGAAGTGCATGGGTGAGGAGGGGAGAGATGCACGGAAACCCTCCCAAACCCTGCCAGAAAGGGAACCCACAGGCCCAACAGGAGAATTTTAGGACTGACACTGGCCCTAAGGTAAACTGACTGTGAGAACCCTGAATTCAAGTCTCCAATGCTGACAATAAAAAGCAAATTCACCGAAACAAAAAAGGGCAACAAACAAAAAATGTCCCTCTCAACCATCAACATTCAAATAAAGGATTGTCATGCTGGCATCTATTGTATCTGTTACTATTGGAGGCAAAAAGTTAGATGCCTGTCCCAGTCATGCAAATGCCTCCTGGCTTTAACTATATCATGATCCGCAGACCAATTAAAACTGCAAGAACTCTGAAGATGTGCTAACAAGACAACATACCCTGACAGGCAGCAATGACATCTGTGAAGCTAGCTAGAAACTTAGCATGAATCACGCAGTATATGTCAAGAGTATTTGAAGAGAAACATTCAGAGTGGAGTTCAAGAAGGAATATGGCAAAAGTCAGCAGGATTGGTCATTGTCGTTTTCTTCAGTACGTGGCCATGTGAACTTTCTGTCATGGCTGCAAAGGCTACAGGAGAAATCCTAGATCTGAACAGTTACAAGAAGTGAATGTAATTCCAAAGGGACCTGGGAATTGTTTAAAATCTTGATTGAAATGTTCATGGTTTATCTAAGGGACATAGTGGTGGACAAAGAAATAAGATACAAGTTTTGTGGCATTCCATATTTTCCTTCACTGCATTTACACAACCTCATTTTAAGACACCACCATGAAATAATCCCAGTGAATGATCATATGAGTGCCACAGTATTAAAATGCAACCACCTCCAGAGCATAGATGTTCTCTCAGAGAGCAGACCCTAAGGCATACTACGGTTTCCCACTGTTACTATCATCGGTTCAGCTGCTATTGGTTTTACTGCTTGTGTATACAATGACCATAATGCTGTAACTATGCTGGTCTAGTAAGCAATCCTCTAATCCTACTCAGTGCAGGTCTATGTCCAACAGTGATGAAAGTAACAGTGTTCTGTTTACAATAGTGCTCTCCCCTGTACAGTCATTGTTGGATCTTTGCTGCGTAGTGAGAAATTATAGAAAGGAAACTTCATGTCATCAAGGCCTCAAAGCTTGTTAGAATGGGGAAGAACCCTGTCTGAAGCATGAAACTAATTAGATGGGCACTGAGATCTCATCAGTAACAAAAGTATGTCAGCAACAAGACCTTCTACTCTCAGAGTTGAAAATAATTTAGCCAGTAGTGTGGATGAGAGAAAGTTACTTTCAACACTGTTGCAGAAGGCTTCAGAGACTTGCAGTACAAAGGGACCCCTATCTTGGCAACTCTTGCCTTTACTTGAAAATAAACTTGTTGACATAACTTCCCCAGTGGTAAAACAGTGGCAAGAGTGAAACTACCAGTGTCAATTTCACTCTGCTAACTTGATCTTGAAGTTGGAGAGGTCCAAAATCTTATAGAAGGAGAGGAATATAAAGAAACATGCCAAAAATATGCACAGAAGAGGAGACATTATAATACAGAAGAAAGGTGTTTCATTTTAAAATGAATCTATACACGTTTCTTTATGCTAATGGAACCACATTATTTTGTACTGTAACATACATTTAAAAAGTGTTCATTCTATTACCTTTTCTTCCATCCTGTCCCCCATTTGTTCTATTGACTTGCTGACTTTTCATTAACTAAAACTAAATTTGTTGAGACAAGAACTATCATTCATTATGTGGGTTGAAATCACTTAGCACAATAAGGCTCAGATAGCATCTACAAGTCCTAATCAGCTATCACAAAACAAATAATTAATAAATAATTAATTGCGTCCAACATAGTGAATTGGGCTGGTAGCCAAATGAAACAAACAAACAAAACAAAAAAACCTTGATTTTTCTTGATAGTTAAGACCAAAGCAGACTGCGAAGAGCTTCAAACAGATCTCACAAAACTAAGTGAGTGGGCAACAAAGTGGCAAATTAAATTTAATGTTGATAAATGTGAAGTAATGCACATTTGAAAATATAATCCCTACTACACATACAATATGATATGTGGTCGCCTCATCTCCAAAAAAGTTATCTTGGCATTGGAAAAGGTTCATAAAAAGGGCAACAAAAATTATTAGGGAGTTGGAAGGGGTCTCATGAAGAGAGATTAAAAAGACTGGGACTTTTCATCTCAGAAAAGAGGAGTCTAAGGAGGGGATATGATACAGGTCTATAAAATCATGACTGGTATGGAAAAAGTTAATAAGGAAAAGTTATTTACTATTCCCACAATATAAGAACTAGGGGTCACCAAATGAAATTAATAAACAGCAGGTTTAAAACAAACAGAAGGAAGTTTTTCTTCACTCTATGCAAAGTCAACCTGTGGAACTCCTTGCCAGAGGATGAGGTGAAGGCTAGAACTTTTAACAGGGCTCAAAAAAGAGCTAGATAGATTCATGGAGATTAGGTCCATCAATGGCTATTAGCCAGGATGGGTAGGAATGGTGTCCCTAGCCTGTTTCTCCGGAGGTGGGTGACAGGGGAGGGATCACGTGAGGATTACCTGTTGTATTCCCTTCCCCTGGGGCATTAGGTATTGGCTACTGTCGGCAGACAGGATACTGGGCTAGATGGACTGTTGGGCTGACCCCGTATGGTCATCCTTATGTCTACATGTGATGGGATGCACTAGGCCCGAAGCCCCATGCTGACCCTGGAAAAACAGCAAAGGAGAAGTCCTCCAGGCAAGCTAGAGTGGCTGCTTCTGCTGGATGAACCATTGGTCTGACCTAGTTTGGCCGTTCTTATGTCCTTTTTTATAATCCATCTGATTTAAAAATGTGAGAGGATTCTATCCTGCTTTTCCTACTGATAAGTGGAGTTAAAAATATGATACATACTCAAAGTTGTGTTGTTAGGAAGTCTCTGACCAACCCTTTAATTTCACACCCTGAATATTGGGAAGGGAACTACCTAGTTTGCCATTTGACCTGTCCAAGTGGCAGGCACAAAATACCAACTGCGTTCATGCTCAGAAACTGGAAGAAAACAGAACCATTCACTTGCCGCACAGTTCTTAAAGTCTCTTGCCCATTTTCAACTTACCAGTTACATATTAAAGAGAGTGACCTCAAATTTTGAGCCTGTATCACCATTTTTCATCAGTTCCAAGGAAATGTTGGTGTATTCTTGGCTCTTACCTTATCCTTTTCATGGGGAAGGAGTGACACTGGAGGCAGACAGGAAAGAGACTCACAGCTCTCTTTCCCCTCAGCATTGATGGCTGCTTTAGTGTTGAGTTGGTACAAAGGTCCATCTTTAAGGAGTCTGCCATGGCCAACAGCACGCTTGACAGCTAGTCGCAATTGCTGGTGAAAGATGGAGGTACCACTACCTCCAAACAATGTGGACACATCCTTCTGACCTTTCAAAAAGCGTTCAATATTCTTCAAGGATGAACCACTGGACTCTGCCAAGCCCTCAATTGCTCGTTTGATTAGTTTATTCCAGTCCACGTTTGGTTTACCATCCAACTTTCCATGGTTTCGAGGTTTAGGAAGTGCTATTCTCCCAGGATTATCAGGATCCTTGTAGGAATTGAGACCTTTGTTGGAGACTTTTAATATAGTTCCATCTTTAACACTCAATTCTAGTTGTTCCAGGACAGTTTTTCGGTCCAAACCATGGGATGAAGATACTGCATTGCATATCCGCTCCTCTGAAGGGCGCTGTTTTTGCTTCTTCACTTTTTTGATTGCCTCCAAAATCCACTCCGTATACAGCGGGTTAGCGAGTTTTACCATGGTGAAGAATTCTGTATATCCATAGAGTCGTTATCCTTTATCCCGATGCTGAATAAGCTTTACACCATGGGAAAACAGATTTTTGGAGGATGGGAACCAGTTAACCATAGCATACACATTTCTGAATCTGAATTAACTCTTTTTCCAACATTAATATTTTTCAACTGAAAGTAGAAAAATTACATAGTCTGTTAGGAATTTCTTCATGCTCTCAATAAATCCAACAGCTCCTGAGCAAGGTTTTCACAAAGTTGCACAGAACTCAGCACATGTCACCTCAATTTTGGATTTCCAATCTCACATCAGAAAAATTGGAACATTAAATCTGAAAGAAAATGAGAAAATAGTCACACACACACACAAAGACAGTCACAAGTGTTCCAATCTAGATTGTATATTCACAAACATACAAGAATACAGTAAATTCTTCTAATCCATCATTGAAGTTTCAGAGCACATTTTGTAACAAAGCTTAAATACTACTTAGGCTATGTCTTCACTTAAACAAAACTATCTGGTGCCTGATTTTCAATAGAATTTTACATCATGATAGCTATCTTGATGTAACAAACACATTTAATTTTGTAGTGAAAACATCAGCCTGAGTTCTCAATACAAAGTAACTACAGGACTCTCACAGGCACCAGGTACATTTTGCCTCTTACACTGACATTCAAGGAGTTGTGAACAGTTTATTGCAAACCACCATTTTTATAGGAGAGAGTTTATACCAGGAAGTTTGAAGTTAGTCAGCGTATTACCTCTAGCTCTTCCTTCTCATCCCCTGCTTTCTAGGAAGTGTGGGAGAGCTTGCACGCAACAAAGGATTTGAAAACACCCAAATCAGACCCTGGAGCCCCCTCAGACGGGATACGCTTAACACTGAGGCAGAAGTTTAGAACCCCTGCTCAACACAAAATCTGCAGGGAAGGCGAGTTCCTGACACAGGAGCTGTACTCGCTGCTGCAGATGCAAGGGGAGATGCGGACCACAGACAGCTGCGATGCCTCCGAGTCCCCATCCCTGGGCCCGGGCAGGGACCCTGCCGCCCCCGCAGGGCAGGCCGCTGTGACAGGCGGGGGGCGGCCCCGGGACACCGGCTCACGCTGCAGCGCCCCTGCACCTGTCAAGCCGCTCCCGCCCCGCCCGCCCGCCGGGCGCCTGACCCTGCTCCCGGGCACCGAGCAGCCCGGCCCGGGCTTCCCGCGGCGCCGCCGCCCCCCTGGAGCCGCGCCACGAGCCGCCGCAGCCCAGCGCCGCGGCCCGCGCCACCGGCCTCATCCGCGGCCTGCCGTGGGCGCGGCGGCGGGGCGGCGGGGCCGAGGCCGGGCTTGGCGCAGAGCGGCGGCGGCGGGGCCGGAACAGGCCGCGGGGCCTGGCGAACCCGCCGGGCCTCCCCGTCCCGGGGCGGCAGGGCCCGACCTGCCGCCTGCCCGCGGCCCCCGCGCCGCCGGGCCCCCAGCCGCGAGCGGCCTGCGCCGCGCCACTCACCGGGGCCTGCGCGAGCCGCGAAGCGCGAGCCGGAGGCCGGACGGCGGCGAAGCCCCAAACTGACACGGCGGCCATCTTGGGTCCGGCGCTCGGCGGCGGGGGGAGGGGGCGGCGGAGGGGAATAGCCTGCGGCGGGAGGGGGACCCGCCGAGAGAACAGCCGGGCTGCGCGGGGCCAGGGAGACGCACCGAGCGCAGCGCCGCGCGCGTGAGGGGTCGGGGGGAGGGGTCTCTGGGGGCAGAAGGGTGTGAGGAGGGTTGGGGGGACGTGGGTGGGCTCTGGGGCAGAGCGGTGTGGGGAGGAGTCTGGGGCAGAGGGGTGGGTGACGGGGGTCTGGGGACAGGAGTGGGGGAGGTTGGGGTGACTTTGGGGGGTCTCGGGACAGGAGTGGGGGAGGTTGGGGTGACTTTGGGGGGTCTGGGGACAGGAGTGGGGGGAGGTTGGGGTGACGGGGGTCTGGGGACAGGAGTGGGGGAGGTTGGGGTGACTTTGGGGGGTCTGGGGACAGGAGTGGGGGAGGTTGGGGTGACTTTGGGGGGTCTGGGGACAGGAGTGGGGGGAGGGTGGGGTGACTTTGGGGGGTCTGGGGACAGGGGTGGGGGGAGGTTGGGGTGACTTTGGGGGGTCTGGGGACAGGAGTGGGGGAGGGTGGGGTGACTTTGGGGGGTCTCGGGACAGGAGTGGGGGGAGGTTGGGGTGACTTTGGGGGTCTCGGGACAGGAGTGGGGGAGGTTGGGGTGACTTTGGGGGGTCTGGGGACAGGAGTGGGGGAGGGTGGGGTGACTTTGGGGGGTCTGGGGACAGGAGTGGGGGAGGGTGGGGTGACTTTGGGGGGTCTGGGGACAGGAGTGGGGGAGGGTGGGGTGACTTTGGGGGGTCTGGGGACAGGAGTGGGGGGAGGTTGGGGTGACTTTGGGGCGGTCTGGGGACAGGAGTGGGGGAGGTTGGGGTGACTTTGGGGAGGTCTGGGGACAGGAGTGGGGGAGGGTGGGGTGACTTTGGGGGGGTCTCGGGACAGGGGTGGGGGAGGTTGGGGTGACTTTGGGGGGTCTGGGGACAGGAGTGGGGGAGGTTGGGGTGACTTTGGGGAGGTCTCGGGACAGGAGTGGGGGAGGTTGGGGTGACTTTGGGGAGGTCTCGGGACAGGAGTGGGGGAGGTTGGGGTGACTTTGGGGGGGTCTCGGGACAGGAGTGGGGGAGGTTGGGGTGACTTTGGGGGGTCTGGGGACAGGAGTGGGGGAGGGTGGGGTGACTTTGGGGGGTCTGGGGACAGGAGTGGGGGAGGGTGGGGTGACTTTGGGGGGTCTGGGGACAGGAGTGGGGGAGGGTGGGGTGACTTTGGGGGGTCTCGGGACAGGAGTGGGGGAGGTTGGGGTGACTTTGGGGGGGTCTGGGGACAGGAGTGGGGGAGGTTGGGGTGACTTTGGGGGGTCTGGGACAGGAGTGGGGGAGGGTGGGGTGACTTTGGGGGGTCTCGGGACAGGGGTGGGGGAGGTTGGGGTGACTTTGGGGGGGTCTCGGGACAGGGGTGGGGGAGGTTGGGGTGACTTTGGGGGGGTCTCGGGACAGGGTGGGGGAGGTTGGGGTGACTTTGGGGGGTCTCGGGACAGGAGTGGGGGAGGTTGGGGTGACTTTGGGGGGTCTGGGGACAGGAGTGGGGGAGGTTGGGGTGACTTTGGGGGGTCTCGGGACAGGAGTGGGGGAGGTTGGGGTGACTTTGGGGGGGTCTCGGGACAGGAGTGGGGGGAGGTTGGGGTGACTTTGGGGGGGTCTGGGGACAGGGGTGGGGGAGGTTGGGGTGACTTTGGGGGGGTCTGGGGACAGGGGTGGGGGGAGGTTGGGGTGACTTTGGGGGGGTCTGGGGACAGGGGTGGGGGGAGGTTGGGGTGACTTTGGGGGTCTCGGGACAGGGGTGGGGGGAGGTTGGGGTGACTTTGGGGGGGTCTCGGGACAGGGGTGGGGGGAGGTTGGGGTGACTTTGGGGGGGTCTCGGGACAGGAGTGGGGGGAGGTTGGGGTGACTTTGGGGGGTCTCGGGACAGGAGTGGGGGGAGGTTGGGGTGACTTTGGGGGGGTCTCGGGACAGGAGTGGGGGGAGGTTGGGGTGACTTTGGGGGGGTCTGGGGACAGGAGTGGGGGAGGTTGGGGTGACTTTGGGGGGCTCTGGGGACAGGAGTGGGGGGAGGTTGGGGTGACTTTGGGGGGGTCTCGGGACAGGAGTGGGGGGAGGTTGGGGTGACTTTGGGGGGTCTCGGGACAGGAGTGGGGGGAGGTTGGGGTGACTGGGGGGTCTCTGGGGATGAGTGTGGGGAAGTTGGTGAGGTTGGGGTGACTTTGGGGGGGTCTCGGGACAGGAGTGGGGGGAGGTTGGGGTGACTTTGGGGGGGTCTCTGGGGATGAGTGTGGGGAAGTTGGTGAGGTTGGGGTGACTTTGGGGGGGTCTCGGGACAGGAGTGGGGGGAGGTTGGGGTGACTTTGAGGGGTTTCTGGGGGTATTGGGAGGTTTGTGGGGATGGTTTGACTTTGGGGAGGGGTCTCTGGAGGCAGAAGGGTGTGGGGAGGAGGATTTGGTTGCAGAGAGGGACCTTGGGGATAGAATGGGTTAGGGAGGAGAGTTTAAGGTTGATGGGAGACTTTAGGGAGAGGGCTATAGGAGAGGGTTTGGGGGTACGGCTTTGAGGAGCAGTCTCTGGAAATAGAAGCACTTAGGAGTAGGATTGGAGAAGGGGTTTTGGGATGAGGGACTTTAGGGAAGGGTTTCTAGGGATAGAGGAGTTTGGGGTGGAGAGTTTGGGAGGACAGAGGAACTTTGGGGAGAGGTTTGGTAGAAGGGCTTAGGGCAGGGGTGGGCAAGACAGCCTCCAGGGGCCAGATCCAGCCCACCAAGCAAGTTGATTCAGCCCTTGGCCACCTAGCTGCTCCTCCGCCCCAAGCCAATCGAGACCTGGGGAGGGGCATGCAGCACCAGAGGGAACCACCAACTATTCAAAACAGCTGGTGATTCTCTCTAGGCACTGGGGGAGGCAGGGGCAAACATTTCACGCACTCTCCCCACCCCCAGGCCAATCAGGGTCTGTGGGGAGAAGAGCACAGGAAGCCCCCTGGCTCCGTCCCTTCTGGGGCATCCTGAAACCACTTCAGAAATTTGTGAAGTGGCCCCCCTTCAAAAATTATTGCCCACCTCTGTCTTAGGAGGATGAAGGGACTTGGGTGGTTGGAGAGGAGTTTATTTATGGGGGAGTGAAGGAGGTTGGGAGGAGGATTTGGGAGGTAGGGAAAGGGGTGGAGGGTGGAAAGGTTTGGGGACAGTGGGAGTAGTTATAGGGTGGATGGCATTTGGGGAAGGGTTGACAGAAAATGGGGCAGGAGCTAATTAGAGGGAGAGAGGATGAGAAATAAAGTGTGATCACATAATAGGAGTTGAGGGACTCAGCATACTAGGCAGGGATGGCAAAATGAACAGGCGTTTAATAAATATTTCTGTCCTGTATTTGTAAAGAAACTGCATGGCATATTCGTATCTTACAACGTTAAATATTTTCTATTTCAGAATTAAATGTAGTTGTTGATAAAGAGCATTTACTAAACCTAGGGCTTGTCTGCACTTGAAAAGCTACAACGGCTCAGTTCCAGCACTTCAATGTAGATACTTCTGCAACAAGAGCGGTTCTCCCATGACTCTGCTAAACCACTTCTCTCAGGACATAGTAGCCAGGTTGATTGAAGAAGCTTTCCATTGATTTAGCAATGGTCTACACCAGGTGTTAGGTCCACTCAATTTCGTCACTGAGGGGTGTGGATTTTTCACATCTCGGTGTGACATAGCTGGGTTGACTGAACTTTGTGTAGGCCTAACCTTAAACTTTGTAAATCTGTAGGACTGGAGCTTGTCTACACTACAGACTTTGATCAGCACAACTGATGTTGGCATAAAGCTGCCATAGTAAAGCACCTGTGTTCATGCATACTTGGCTTCTTGTCTTAGCACTGCATATACTCACCAGGAGTGCCTGTGTTGATGTACCGTGCAGTGCACTGTGGGAAGGTATCCCTGATACTATTCAACACACCATCTTTTGGAAAGATTTGGGAATGAATTGTGTGGCAAATATGAGCTGTGCAGAGGAGGAAGGGGTTAACTTCCAGACATGCAACTGTCTCTATCCCATAATGTCATCTATATCCCGTGTTTTTCATGCCTTTTTTAAAAATCCCACAAGCCCACATAGCTCTCATTGCTGTCTGCCATCTCTGACGGATGTGTGGACTCTCCATTATTGGCATAAGCATTACAAGCACGTGAAACATGAGCTTTCTCTATTTGCAGAGCTGTAAGAAGACCTGCATGAGCAGGGAACATGATGAGTTCTTGGAGGACACATTTATGTGGGACATAGAAAGAAACCATTCAAGGTTGTTGATGGCATTCCCAGAACAGCTGCTGTTGGTGGAGTGCTGCTTCTGGGCCTGAGAAACAAGCACTGACTGATGGGGTTGCATTGTAACGCAGACTTGGTTGAGATGGTGAACATTGGCTGTAGAGCTTTTGAATATGCAAGGTTCCATTTCTAGATCTGTATATCAAGCTCACCACAGACACCAAAATGAGAGTTGCATTGAGAAGCTAGTGGCAATTGCCCTGTGGAAACTCTCAGATCCGGATTGTTACCAATCATTGGGAAATCATTTTGGAGATGGAAACTCCACAGTGGGATTTATTGCTATGCAAGCTTGCAGGGCCATCAGTCATCTGCTATTCAGGACTGTGACTTTTGGCAAGGTGCAGAACATAGTGGATGGATTTTCTGCAGTGGAATTCCCAATTTGTGGTGGAGCAACAGATAGCACACACAGCTTAATTTTGGTACCAAACCACCTTGCCACAGAGTATATCAACAGATATACATTTTTATGGTTATGCAAGCTTTGCATTGGTGAATTGCTGGGGATGCTTCACTGACATCAGTTTTGGCTGGTCAGGGAAGGTACATGATGCTTGTATCTTTAAGAACACAGAACTGTTCCAAAATCTAAGAAACAGGGTCTTCCTTGCTCAACTATCAAATTAACTATGGTGATGTTGAAATGCCTCTAGACATCTTGGAGGACCTGGCTTATCCCTTTTCCCAGTTGATGAAGCTGTAAATCAACCCCCTCCATAGCACCAAAAAAGCATCAACGACCAGCTCAGTGCAGAATGACAGATGAATATGTTTTTGGTAGACTGAAGAGATGCTGGTGGTGTTTACTTATGGGATTGGATCTCAGAGAGGAAAATAAAATCCTAATGCCTGCTGAGTCCTGCTTACCTGTGAAGCAAAGTGGGGAAATTGCAGCTAGGGTGGATGAAGGAGGTGGAGTGGATGTCTGCTGAGTTTGAACAGCTAAAAACAAGGTCTTATGAGAAAAGCTCAACGCAGATCTGTGCAGCTCTGGGAGGCTTTGAAAGAAAACATTTATGGTAAGGCACAGTAATGCATTGTGTTGTATTGTGCGCTACCTGGCCCTGCTGTTCTGGAGCTTGTTGGGAATTATATTGTGTACAGTTATGAATATAATGCTGCAAATGCACTTATGAATTTTTGATGCTTGCTGTACATTTAGGATTATTACACTGGTCATATGAATTGTGTCATGCTGTACAGTAACAAGTGGGTGCTTTCAGAACTGCTAGGCACTATTAGCACATGCTGTGAACTAGTAATGATTAATTTCCAAATAATAGACTTTTATTCAGTAACAAGACCGGTGCAAAGAAAAGTCTGTGCAATTTAAAAACAAATACATTAAAAACTAAGTACAATAAAACTCAAATTGTCCAGCATCCAGTGGTCCGGCACTCCTGATAGTCCAGCACCAACTGGAACCTGGAAGTGTGCCGGCCAGCTGGACAATTGGAGCTGCTCTGCCCCCGGCTTCCCAAAGTCCGCCACTGCGCAGTTCCCTGCCAACCGCCCCCCAGACCCGTCATAGGCCCCGTTCCGGTACTCTGGCATATCTGATAATACGGCACCCCTGGATCCTAAAGGTGCTGGATTATCGGAAGTTTATTGTACATTAATGGAGTGGACCTTAACAAAGGGAACAAACATTCGCGTCCATTTAACTTACACATATAGCAATCGTGGCTTTAACAGGTCAGGGACTATGATTGTCTTTAGTGTCCCACAGAGTAGAATGGTAGGGGTAGAGATGTTGACCCCTGCAATTGGTTTAAGGAGATCCTATAATAAAGATCTCCAATGGATTGCTATGGGAGGCGAGCCTATGATTGTTGAACCTGTAAATCCACAAGCATCTGTGTTTGGTACCAGAAAAGCCCCTTTACGTCCTGATGCTTTTCTCTTTCTTTTTCCTGCTGAGATTCCTGGTCCTTTCTCATGTCTGCTCTTTCCTTCTACAGACTGTTTGCAGTGTTCATTGTGCTCAAAATCTGATACAGTACAGGCTTGCAGGATTGCACTGAACATGTTATCTATCCTGAGTCATCTTTTTTCTCATCTGATTCCCCTTCCTGCAGGTATGGAAGGGGAACCACTTAAGGCTGCAACAATAGCAGCTGCACATAAAACACACAGGTACCATAGTCAATATGCTCACAATGGAAAGAAAAAGTTAAGATTCAGAGCTCCCTTCCCTTGCTACCCTAAAGACTTAAACAGGACATGCTTATTGACTCTTCAGCTTCAGAGTGCCTGCACATGACCTCACTGACAGCATCAGTTGTGATGAGTATGACCTACCATGAATTCCCTCCTCATTTTTTCAATATCTTTATTAATGACCCGGATGAGGGGATGGATTGCACCCTCAGTGGCTACGTCTGGACTGGCATGATTTTCCGGAAATGCTTTTAACGGAAAAGTTTTCCGTTAAAAGCATTTGCGGAAAAGAGTGTCTAGATTGGTACAGACGCTTTTCCGCAAAAGCACTTTTTGCGGAAAAGCATCCATGGCCAATCTAGACGTGCTTTTGCGCAAAAAAGCCCCGATCGCCATTTTCACGATCGGGGCTTTTTTGTGCAAAACAAATCTGAGCTGTCTACACTGTCCCTTTTGTGCAAAAGTTTTGCGCAAAAGGGACTTTTGCCCGAATGGGAGCAGCATAGTATTTCCGCAAAAAGCACTGATTTCTTACAGTAGGAAGTCAGTGCTTTTGCGGAAATTCAAGCAGCCAGTGTAGACAGCTGGCAAGTTTTTCCAGAAAAGCGGCTGATTTTCTGGAAAAACTGGCCAGTCTAGACACACCAGCAAGTTTGCGGATGACACTAAGCTAGGAGGAGAGGTAGATACGTTTGAGAGCAGAGATAGGGTCCAGACTGACTCAGACAAATTGGAGGATTGGGCCACAAGAAATCTGATGAGGTTCAACAAGGACAAGCGCAGAGTCCTGCCCTTGGGACGGAAGAATCCCAAGCATAGTTACAAGCTGGGGACCAACCGGTTAAGTAGCAGTTCTGCAGAAAAGGACCTGGGGGTTACAGTGGATGAGAAGCTGGATATGAGTCAACAGCATGCCCTTGTAGCCAAGAAGGCTAATGGCATATTAGGTTGCATTAAGAGGAGCATTGCCAGCAGATCCAGGGATGTCATTATTCCCCTTTATTCGGCTTTGGTGAGGCCACATCTGGAGTATTGGAGGATGTGGACGCATTGGAGAGCGTCCAGCGGAGGGCAACCAAAATGATTAGGGGGCTGGAGCATATGACTTATGAGAAGAGGCTGAGGGAGTTGGGTCTGTTTAGTCTGCAGAAGCAAAGAGTGAGGGGGGATTTGATAGCAGCCTTCAACTTCCTGAAAAGAGGTTCCAAAGAGGATGGAGAGAGGCTGTTCTCAGTAGTGACAGATGGCAGAACAAGGAGCAATGGTCTCAAGTTGTGGTGGGAGAGGTCCAGGTTGGATATTAGGAAAAACTATTTCACTAGGAGGGTGGTGAAGCACTGGAATGGGTTACCTAGGGAAGTAGTGGAGTCTCTATCCCTAGAGGTGTTTAAGTCTCGGCTTGACAAAGCCCTGGCCAGGTTGATTTAGTTGGGATTGGTCCTGCCTAGAGCAGGGGGCTGGACTTGATGACCTTCTGAGGTCTCTTCCAGCTCTATGGTTCTATGATTCTATGATTTCCCTCATTCTGTTGCATGCAACTATGAGTACTGAGAAATGGCACTGAAGATTGGCAACATTTTCCACAGGTAGTGGTGGTATTTTAACTGATATCTCACTCATGGTGACAATGGCACAAAAAATACAGCTATTACGGCATCCTATAGCTGCCTAGTCTGTGTACTGCAACGATGCCTGCTGAAGTTACATGAGAACGGCCGTACTGGGTCAGACCAAAGGTCCATCTAGCCCAGTAGCCTGTCTGCCAACAGTGGCCAGCACCAGGTGCCCCAGAGAGGGTGAACCAAAGACAATGATCAGTGATTTGTCTCTTGCCATCCTTCTCCAGCCTCTGACAAACAAAGGCCAGGGACACCACTACTATCCCCTGGCTAATAGCCAGGGGAAATTATCTAGCTTCTCTTTAAACTCTCTTATAGTCCTAGGCTTCACAGCCTCCTCTGGCAAGGAGTTCCACAGGTTGACTACACGCTGTGTGAAGAAGAACTTTCTTTTATTAGTCCTAAACCTGCTACCTATTAAAGTTAAGTTACAGCTGACTAACATGGAAAAGGGCCCTACCTTGGAGGAAGAAATAATGCTGCCATCCCTAGAAATCTTCAGGAAAATTGCAGAGTACCTCGATGAATGTTTCATCAAAGGCTCTCAGGAGAATTCAAGGAACCACCCGTGTATACACAGGCAAGAGGGGGCCATGCCGAGCAGTTTGCTTAGTTGAATGACTGAAAAGCAGATAACACTACATCTCTGTTTTACAGCTACCGCTTCTAGTATGAGTACTTAAAGGAAAAGTCAATAGCTAATTCCAGTTTGGGGACATCAGGGTCCACAAGTTTTTTTGGAAGTCAAATACTGATTATTCTCCCTCTAACCCTGCTTTCCATTTTCACAGCACAAGCTGAGAGTTACACCAGCAAAATCATTGCACGTGGCATGCTGTGGGTAATAAAAAGTTGTTTTATCCATCAAGATAATGTACACTTTGGTAACATCATTTCTGAAATGCCCAGTTCTTTGGCTGTGGCTGGCCCCATTTTTCACTGAGATATCCACTTGTTAACTCAGTTGTGACTTCGCTGACCTTGATTACTCAGGCTCTGACTGTACTAACCAACTCCACTTTGAATTCAGTGCTGGAAGCATTTTTCATTGGACTCTTCTCTTTCCCCTTTAGATTTATAGTAAAATCCACAACAATCCTGGGAAGAACATTTATTTAGTTTAGAATGAAATCTGATCTCCACTTTAACAGCTTGGAAGCAGCCAAGCTACATTTCTGCAGCAAGGAACAGTTATGGAACTGACAATGCCTCTTCCCAGGGACTAGCAGGACACCAGAACATTCTTGGAAAAATTTGAATTGCAGAGTAGTGTCCCGAATGATCCAGGTGTCTCCCAAAGGCCAGAAGAGTTCACAGGAACTTGTCATGGTATCTTACATCATTTTACGATTATTTCCCCCAACTCCTTGGAAGTGTCAAAGGGAAGTATATTTCCTGGACAAATACTATTAAGCTGTGCTCTCATTAGTTTACTGCAGGATTACTCATAAGTTGGCATGGAAACTTTTGCAGATAAAAGATGTTAAATTTTGTGTGGTTTTTTTTAAATGAAGAATAATAAGATTTTGGAAATAGATGTATGAAAAATAGTAATGCTAGCATTGGTTTTCCTTGCCTGAGTATTGCTCTTTAATTGTTTTATTATTAACAAAAAAGTTATCTTGGGAAAGAGGAGTCCATGATATTTCATGACAAAGTTACAGAGAAGAAAAGACCTGTACAGAGTGTGCCTTCTGTTTTGGCACAGCTCTGTAGCAGGCTAGCCAATTCAGGAAAATATCTTGTTTCTTTAAATAAGGGAAAACTGATATCAAATAACATGTTTGCTTAGGGCTGTATCCAACCCCAAAACAAGTGTTATTTATTTAATATCAGAGGGGTAGCCGTGTTAGTCTGAATCTGCAAAAGCAACGAGAAGTCCTGTGGCACCTTATAGACTAACAGATTTATTGGAGCATAAGCTTTTGTGGGCAAAGACCCACTTTGTCAGATTACTATTTATTTAATAGTAATTTTTATAATAATGTGTGGTATCATTAATGCCACAACTATTATAGTTATTATAATAACGTGCATTAATAGCCACTCCTTTCTGTTTTACAGCAGTTTTCACCAGGTAATAATGTTGCTTTTATTCACATAGATCCTTATGTTGAATATCAAATGTTTACAGTTTCTCCCTCAGATACAATCTACTAGTATAAATATCTTCTCCATTAAGATCAATTAACATCCAACACTCAAAATCCATGTCAAGGTGAGATCTATGCAGACATAGAGTTCTCAACCCATTGACCCACAGTTGTGCTATATTAGAAGCAGAATAATGATCTGACATTTAAATTGGTTCTTTCTTCTTCCTACCCCACAGAGATCTTTGTAGCCAAGGGTCCCAAATAGATTACAGGCTTAAACAGATACACAAGCTCTTCTCAAGGATCAGTTCACCCAAAACTGATACACATCTGGTTTGGGGTGAAAGGCAGCAGCTGTCGGACAATGCATACTAATAGTGCAAAACAGTTTTGGAGAGGAAGTGAAGGGGAACACTGTATCCAACTGCAGAGGCATTTAGGAAGGCAGGATGTAATTTGGCCAGGACATCTGGGTTAATATCCATAAAGCTATGAAAAGCATCAGAATCTTTAATGTTCATGAGTGGTCTGGACCTTCATGTATAATAGAAAATATAAATATACTATAATATATTATACAACTTTATTTGTAATCTCTCCCAGCTGGAGGATTCTGGCTGTGGTACAATAAATAAACTGAGAACAGCAATTAATAAACTTAAGGGCATTCGCTAATCTTCATTGCTTTAGGAATGACCAATTTCTTAGGAGTTGGGGAAGCCTGGGTGATCTTTGTACTATGAAAGCGATTGGTGAGAACAGTTTATTTTGGCTCTTCTGGGCAAGGTTAGTTAGGTTACTGTGAAAATGTGAAAAAGTCTGTAAGGAAAAACTGAAACTGCAGACGATTCTAGAGATTTTAAACCAAAACACTGCAGAAAAGATTACCTTCTGCATTCAGCTCACAATCACAAAGTCTGCAGACCAACTCATAATATTTGGGGCAGGCTTCATGAATAGAGATAAGACCCTTTCAAACTACAGGGACTCCCAATTTTATCTGATAGAGAGCAAAAAATAAAATCTCCAATGATCCCAATTAGATGTATATCGATTTAATGATGTATATCGATTTAATGATGTTTGGGGAAAATCGTGAACTTTTTATAATTTATTACAAACAGATTATGTGCCTATGTCTGTGACATTTCATGCATTTTTTCTAGAGTTCATGCCTTTTGACCTTTTATTATAGCAATGCTTTGGTATTCCCAAATGCCCAGCACTGCTGTTGACCTGTGCAGAAATAGGGAATGGTTGTAGCTGCCAAGTTTTGTGTAGTTCCATGTGAGATACTTTATGCAAATAATTTAACTATTTTGTTTATAACCTTTAGCTGTAAAAAACTGGGTAGATTTAGTGTTAGTGAAATGCGTTGATGTAGCCTTCTGTTTAGCTACAGTGGAGCATAAGGGCAAGCTTTTCACAAACGCTGCCCATCTAGCATGCCTCACCCTGGTCTTGGGGAAGGGCAAAGAACTTTCCTGCATGGATGGGAGGGGATAGTTCTTAAAAGGAAGTCTTATATGTATTCTTGGACAAGAAAATACCTACATGAAGGTGGAATGGAGTTTGAAAATGGCGTTTGAGAACACAGATTAGTAAATTAAGGGTAAAATATAACTAAAGGGATATTATAATTATCCCTAGATGAAGCATAATAAATCCACAAAATTCATAGTGAACATTATACTTGAAAGAAATCAAAACATGTCAAGATAGAAACTTTGTATTCAGTGACCTCACTCCCTTTGCCTTTCTAATGTAAGAAATGCACAATTAAGGCCTGGTTTTTATATAGCTACATCTCTCAGAGAAATCCACAAGCCTTAGAGACAACTATACTGATCAAACTTCCAGTGCAGACCAGCATTTGATCAAGGGAAGAATACTTCCATGGACCTAACTACTGCCTCTTGCGGAGGTGGATTACCTACAGTGATGGAAGGACTTCTCCTGTCAGCATTAGATAGTATTTACACTGAAGTACTCACTGCAGCATTTTAAGTGAAGATAAATCCTAAGGAACTCAAACAGCATTAACTCTGCCCTGTGCGTGTTCTGGTGGCTGAGCAGACAGACGGACGGACCGGGCTTTCTTGGGGGGGGAGGGGGCTGGGTCACCTCGTGCCCCCCCTGGAATTTCTTCACACACACACCCCTCCGGGGGGCATGCCCCCTAGTTTGGGAACCCAAAGGGTCTGGAGAACAATGATAACAGAAAACTAAACTTCCCAACTCAGTCAACAAGAAATCAAAGAGCAAAAAGAAGGTAGTGATACAGGGATAAAGCAGGAAATAAGAAGTAGTCACAGGCAGTGAGACCAAATCTGGAGTGCTGGACACAGGTCAGGGCTCCATATAGCGAAGTGGATATTGAAGATTACTCTTGTTTCCAGTAGCACTCATGTTATCTAGGCACACCCCAAAAAGGCCCCAACAGGGGCACTGAAGGTGCTAAAAATCTCAGCGGAACATGCACGATTCAAGGTTAGAGGAAGGAGGTTGTATTCACTAGAAGACAAGAGGGTTTGACTGAGGGATATCCATTTTTGAAAGATGGCTGGAATGCATTCGTCAGGGTAACAGGCAGAGAAAGAAAAGGGCATAAACTGAAGCTAAGGAGTGTGTAAGTACTAGCTGCCAAAATCTGTTTAATGAGCAGTAAAATGTGTTTCTTTCTGGTGCTTGTCTCTGAGAACTGATTAATTCAAATATTTAAACACAACATAATCAAATCTTGAAAGAAACCACTTGAGTCACCATTCACATTTCATTTCAGTCAATCATATCCCTTATTTTATATTTACATTTTGTTGCCCATGATAGAAACCCAATTGCTAATCGAGGATCATTTGGATATCACTGCCAAGGCCCACATTACCAATTTACCAGGAGGCAGGTATTTTACATATATATTATTTTATAACTAAAAAGTAAACACTGCAATATTTGTCTTTTTATCATCCTCAGTAAATTAATGGAAATTTCTAAGTTCAACTGCAATGGAAAAATGAAACAGTCCTTAGAAGCGAAAAGCCAACATGAAGTTTGGCCTAATAGAATTTGTAGTGTCCATGAATATACGTCCAGGCTTTGTTTTTGCAATTCATATCTAGGAATGAAGCTTCAAACCTGGAAAATTATCAACCGATACAAAACACAGCTGTCTGCTTAATGGACATATCCCCAGTGTTGCTTTCTCTTCACTTGGTCCTCAGTGAATAGTTTATATGTCAATGTATTGGTTCAGATATTCAAAACCTGCCATGCAAATGGCCCTGACTGCCAAGAAATCACCTCTGTGCCCACAGTGATGACCTCCCACAGCAGTTGCTTTCCACAAAAACAATCGAACTGTTAACCGATAGTAGGAAGCTCATGACTGTTTGAGACAGACCTTTCACAAGAGCCAGACCTACACTGTGAAACTCAGATCTGCAAGAGAGAATAGGGCGAGGCTTGGTGTGATTCTTCAGAACTAAGATCTCCTACAAGAAAGTTGTCCCAATGTAATTAAGCTTCAGAGGGTAGCCAAGTTAGTCTGTACAGGATAAACTTAAAAAACAACAAATGGTCTGGCAGCACTTTATAGACTAACAAAACACATAGATGGGATCATGAGCTTTTGTGGGCACAGCCCACTTCTTCAGATGACCGAAGCTTCCTCCCACTCTACCCTCGCCCTGAGAGGAGCACGCGGCACTTCAAAGTGCTACGCGCTACTCACAGGGCAGGAGGAGGCTTTGCACGCTCCCCCAGGCCAATCAAGGCCTGGGGATGGGGGAGCTGTGTAAAGCTTTCTTCACTCTGCCCCTGCCCTGCGCAACCATGCACTCCTCGCAGGGTGGGGAGGGGGGAAGGGCGGAGGAAACTTTCCATGCTCCTCCCGCCCCCATGCCAATTTGGGGGTGGGGAAATGTGTGACATCTCTTCAGAGAACTTGTAGGTAAGGTCCCATGGGAAGCAAGACTGAAGGGAAAAACAACTGAGGAGAGTTGGAAGTATTTCAAAGGGACGTTGTTAAGGGCCCAAAAGCAAACAATTCCGCTGTGTAGGAAAGATAGAAAATATGGCAAAAGACCAGCTTGGCTTAACAAGGAGATCTTGCATGATCTCAAAATAAAAAAGGAGTCATATAAAAAATGGAAACTAGGACAACTAACAAAGGAGGAATATAGGCAAGCAACACGGGAATGCAGGGGCAAGATTAGAAAGGCAAAGGCACAAAATGAGATCAAACTAGCTACAGGCATAAAGGGAAACAAGAAGACCTTTTATAAATACATTAAAAGCAAGAGGAAGACCAAGGACAGGGTAGGCCCACTGCTTAGCGAGGAGGGAGAAGCAGTAACAGGGAACTTGGAAATGGCGGAGATGCTCAATGACTTCTTTGTTTCGGTCTTCACCGAGAAGTCTGGAGGTGTGCCTAACGTAGTGAATACAAGCAGAGAGAGGGTAAGTTTAGAAGATAGGATACACAAAGAACAAGTTAAAAATCACTTAGGAAAGTTAGATGTCAGCAAGTCACCAGGTCCTGATGAAATGCATCCCAGGATACTCAAGGAGCTGATAGAGGAGGTATCTGAGCCTTTAGCTATGATCTTTGAAAAATCATGGCAGACAGGGGAGATTCCAGAAGACTGGAAAAGGGCAAATATTGTGCCCATCTATAAAAAGGGGAATAAGAACAACCCAGGAAATTATAGACCGGTCAGTTTAACGTCTGTCCCAGGGAAGATAATGGAGCAGGTAATTAAGGAAATCGTATGCAAACACTTGGAAAGTAATAAAGTGATAGGGAATAGCCAGCATGGGTTTGTGAAGAACAAGTCATGCCAAACTAATCTGATAGCTTTCTTTGAAAAGATAACGAGCCTTGTGGATAAGGGAGAAGCGGTGGATGTCATATACCTAGACTTTAGTAAGGCATTTGATACGGTCTCGCATGATATTCTTATTGATAAACTAGGCAAATATAACTTAGATAGGGCCACGATAAGGTGGGTGCATAATTGGCTGGATAACCGTAGTCAGAGAGTTGTTGTTAACGGTTCTAAATCCTGCTGGAAAGGGATAACAAGTGGAGTTCCTCAAGGGTCTGTTTTGGGACCCGTACTATTCAATATCTTCATCAATGATGTAGATATTGGGATAGAGAGTACTCTTATTAAGTTTGCAGATGATACCAAACTGGGTGGGGTTGCAACTTCTTTGGAGGATAGGGACATAATTCAAAATGACCTTAGCAAGTTAGAGAAATGGTCAGAGGTAAACAGGATGAGGTTTAATAAGGAGAAATGCAGAGTGCTCCACTTAGGAAGGAACAATCAGTTCCATACATACAAGATGGGAAGCGACTGTCTAGGAAGGAGCATGGCGGAAAGGGATCTAGGGGTCATAGTGGACTACAAGTTGAATATGAGTCAACAGTGTGATGCTGTTGCAAAAAAAGCAAATATGATTCTAGGTTGTATCAACAGGTGTGTTGTAAGCAAAACTCGTGAAGTCATTCTGCCGCTCTATTCTGCACTAGTTAGGCCTCAGCTGGAGTACTGTGTCCAGTTCTGGGCGCCACATTTCAAGAAAGATGTGGAGAAATTGGAAAGGGTACAGAGAAGAGCGACAAGAATGATTAAAGGTTTAGAGAACATGACCTATGAAGCCAGGCTTCATGAACTGGGCTTGTTTAGTTTGGAAAAAAGAAGATTAAGGGGGGACATGATAGCGGTTTTCAAATATCTAAAAGGGTGTCACAAGGAGGAAGGCGAAAATTTGTTCCTCTTGGTTTCTGAGGACAGGACAAGGAGTAATGGGCTTAAAGTGCAGCAGGGGAGGTTTAGATTGGACATTAGGAAAAAATTCCTAACTGTCAGGGTGGTCAAATATTGGAATAAATTGCCAAGGGAGGTGGTGGAATCTCCCTCTCTGGAGATATTTAAGAACAGGTTAGATAGACATCTGTCAGGGATGGTGTAGACGGAGCTTGGTCCTGCCTTGAGGGCGGGGGGCTGGACTCGATGACCTCTCGAGGTCCCTTCCAGTCCTATTATTCTATGATTCTATGATTCTATGCCCTGCGAGGAGTCCGTAGTACTTGGAAGTGTAGCATGCTCCTCGCAGGATGGGAGGAAGTTTCACATGCTCCCCCACCCCCAGGCCGCAATTGGGATCCGGCCCACAGAGGCCCTTTTACCCACCCCTGCCTAAGAGAAACTGGAGAGTGTCCAAAGCTGCACTTAATCCCCATATTAACCATTAGAGCACTCTTTTGGGACTTTTCTTCTAGACCTTCTTCACCATAAAATGCTTTCTGTCTGTCCCAATTCTCAGCTTTAGTTATGGAGCAAGTTGGAAATTTATTTGTATTTAGAATTTTTACATCCAAAATCCAATCTAAACCTCTCAATTCAAGCCTTTACTGCATTTGAAAAGGGGAAGGAAAATCCCCCAAAGAGGTCCTTTGAACAGGGAAAGTGGAAACTTATAAATAAGATCCCAGTAAAAACAGATGCTATGGCTACCGATTTATGGCTGTGCAGGACTTCAGAACAGTCCCAATGTCAACAGAACTTCAGATATGTAATATCAGCTGTTTGCTCTTCACAGCCCATGAGCTGTGTGGCCAGGCCAAATGTCACATCACTAATTTTCATCTGAAAATTGCGTTTCCTGGCCTAAATTGAAGGTTCTAATTATTACTCACCTGAATTATTTCTAATATGAAATTCAGCAACTATTTAATAGTTCACAGAAACAGGATACAGCAGACCAGAAGCAAAAGAGAATCAGTAGAGGATTTTAAGGAGGTGGATATTTTGCTTCTCTTTCAATTTATTACATGTTTTAACCTTGTCTTTAGACCTTAAATTTGTTCTTGTGTTAGACCACCTGTGATATACTAGCTGAAGGTTCTACAGAGATAATGTTGCCATGTGTTTTATGGTATATATTGTTTTTTCAAAAGCTTCAGGGGGTAGCTTGCACCTTAAACAAAACCCTTTAAAACCAACCCAAACCAGCAGGGGGCACCATTACAATGCATGCAGGACACTGGACACCGTCCGTACTTTTAATTCCCCTACCTATCTAGATGTCATGTAACAAAAATTAGATTCACACTGGTTCTTCCCATATTGGTCCAAACTCACCATTCCTCCCTTGATTTATCCAGAACCCTAAAAAGGCTCACTTCTCACCTGGGCCATACCTATACTAGGAAAGTATTTCAAAATTACTAAATTCAGCTTAACTCCCAATTTAACAAATTCAAACTAGCATGTCCACAGTACGGGGAAGCCTCAAAATTAGTCCAGGACAGGCTTCGTTAATGTGGACTTGCTACCTTGGACTTAGAGCCCCAGGAAGCACTGAGAAGTAATTAGTTCGAAATAGCGGCACCAGAGCATCTACGCTACCATTATTTTGACATAACTATTTCAGAATTGGCTTTACTCCTGATGAAAAGCAAAAGTACAGATTTTGAATTCCACAACCCGTTATTTCCAAAAAACAGGCTTGGTAGTGTGGATGATTTGCTTATAAATTTGACCTTGGAGAGGGTGTTATTTCAAAATAACACTATAGACCTACTGTAGACCAGGGCCTGGAGAACATACAGATTATGGTAGACCTCTGTTTTTGTGAATAGATTTGCACAAAAAGATGAGTCTTTCACTGTGTTCTAAAAATGGCAAGACACCAATTCTTGTGTCTCCCATGTAATGCTTACACAAATGTAACAATATATATTTCAAAACTAAGTGGGTTGCTAACTGTGGCGAATGATGTCCTTTCTCTGAGTTGGCTTGAAAATTAACTGAAAAAGATACAACCACATACCTAACATCATAATCAAAGAGGCTGACAAAGGGGGTGCTGTAATCATCATGAACAAAACAGATTATGAACAGGAGGCGACCAGACAACTCACCAACACCAGATTCTACAAGCCTCTCTCCTGTCATCCCACTAAAGAATACCAAAAAAACCCTGAAACAACTACTCATGAAGCTCCCTGATGCTGCTCAAGACCAAATTTACACCCCGCCTCCTCCCCCCAATCCCTGACCAGGAGTTTTCTATCTGCTGCCCAAGATACGCAAACCTGGAAATCCCGGATGACCCATCATCTCAAGCATTGGCATGCCTACAATAGGGTTATCTGGCTATATTGACTCTCTCCTTAGACCCTATGCTATCAGCACTCCTAGCTATCTTCAAGACACCACCAATTTCCTGAAGAAACTACAAAACATCACCAATCTCCCTGAAAACACCATCCTTGCCACCATGGACATCGAAGCTCTTTACACCAACATTCCACATAAAGACGGATTACAGGCTATCAGGAACACCATCCCCGATGACAGCACTGCACACCTGGTTACAGAGCTCTACAACTTTGTCCTCACCCACAACTACTTCTGATTCGGAGACAATTTGTATCTTTAAGTCAGTGGTACAGCCACGGGCACCCACATGGCACCACAATATGCCAATGTCTTATGGTTGAGCTTGAACAACGTTTCCTCAGCTCTCTTGCCTTCTATCACTTTTGCTCTACTTACTCTACATTGATAACATCTTCATCATATGGACCCATGGGAAAGAGACCCTTGAAGAATTTCATAGGGACTTCAGCAACTTCCATCCCATCAACCTCAGCCTGGATTAGTCCATACAAGCAATCTATTCCTTGACACTACAGTACAGTTAAATGATGGACAAATGTCTACCACCCTATAGTGGAAACCTACCGACCACTACACTTAGTTCATGACTCCAGCTTCCATCCCAGACGCATTTCTCAATCTATTGTTTATAGCCACGCCTTAAGATACAACCAGATTTGCTCCAATCCCACAGACAAACACCTACAGATCTATATAGAGCATTCATAAAACTGAAATACCCACCCAGAAAAGTGAAAAAAAAAAAACAGCTCAATAGAGCCAAAAAAGTACCCAGACATGAACTACCTCAAGACAGGCCTGTGACAGGGTGAATGTATTCCATACTGTAGGGCAGGGAGTTGCCCTGGCCAAACTGGCCAGAAAAGCCCCAACTCCACAGCCCTGCTGGGCATGCTCCCAGAGGGGTCAGGATATAAAAGCCCAGGGAGCTACTCATATGGGGCTGACCACCAGAGGAGAAGGATCACGGTCCAGAGCTCCTGCGCAGCCCCTGGAACAGCCGCATCCGCCTGAAGGACAGCAGCTGCAACTGCAGCCACCAGGGAAGCAACTGCAGCTGCCCCAGCAGCCCCTAGAGCAGCAGCTGCAGCTGCAATCCCAGACACCCCAGGAGCAACAGCCACATCCCCAGCGACAGCCCTGACCCAGGAGGCCGACTACCAGGGTGCGACCTGCCAAGCAACACCCGGGGAGTGGAGTGACTCATCGGGAGTGGTAGGAAGTGGCCCAGGGTGGAGGATTGTCCCCGGGAGCTCAGCACGTATCAGTAGGAATCCCCACCAAGCAGGCAGTGGAACTCACCTCTGCCTAGAGGGCCCTGGGCTGTGACCCGGTAGAGTGGGAGGTCCTGGGTCCCCCTACCTTCTGTGGCGTTTTAGGTGCTGTTTGTAATTATTAGAACTGGGAGCATTGGCTGTTGGGAGTCTGGAAGCACAGGAAACAGGAAGGAGGGGAAAGAAGATTAGTCTGGGCTAAGTGAGAGCTACAGGGGGATGCAGCAGCTTTGTAAAGCGATTCCACTTTTGGTAAATAAAGTCCTGTTGAAGTTTGTTAGTACCTTGCTTGCATGATACAACACTTTGGCAACAAGGATGGATCTTTCGTCTCTGAACCCACCCGCACCCTTTCTGCAAAGCCCAGGTGAGCCTCCAATTGCTTTTACTGCCTGGGATTCATATGTTTGGGTATGTCTACACTACCCTCCTAGTTCGAACTAGCGGGGTAATGTAGGCATACCGCACTTGCAAATGAAGCCCGGGATTTGAATTTCCCGGGCTTCATTTGCATAAGCGGGGAGCCGCCATTTTTAAAACCCCGCTGGTTCGAACCCCGTGCAGCGCGGCTACACGGGGCTCGAACTAGGTAGTTCGAACTAGGCTTCCTACTCCGAACTACCGGTACACCTCGGTACTAGGTAGTTCCACGAGGTGTACCAGTAGTTCGGAATAGGAAGCCTAGTCCGAACTACCTAGTTCGAGCCCCGTGTAGCCGCGCTGCACGGGGTTCGAACCAGCAGGGTTTAAAAAATGGCAGCTCCCCGCTTATGCAAATGAAGCCCGGGAAATTCAAATCCCGGGCTTCATTTGCAAGTGCGGTATGCCTACATTACCCTCCTAGTTCGAACTAGGAGGGTAGTGTAGACATACCCTTTGAGACTTATCTGCTTAGAGTCAATGCTACAGAAATTTCTGAACTCTGCTAATCCACTGCCTTGGAGGAAAAGGGCAGCATATATTTTACACTTTTCCCCTTGCAGATGATAAATACGAGACTGCACTCACTGCATTAAAGAACTTTTTTGTGCCAAAAGTGAATGTAGTAGCTACTCGCTACAGATTTTGCCAGCGTGAGAAGAAACCAGGGGAGACTATAATGCAGCATGTTGCTTCTCTGAGGAGTCTGATTGTAACTTGTGACTTTGGGAATATGGCAGATGAGATGATTAGAGACCAGGTCATTGAGAGAACAACCATGCTTCATGTAAGAGAACGCTTGCTTCTAGAACCACAACTCACACTGGAAAAAGCAATAACCATTGCTACCCAGACTGAGTCAGCTATAGCAGAAGCCAAAATTATGAGCATGGATACGGGAGGCCCAGTTCAGGCCGTGACTCCTTGGCAAAAAAGTCCACTATCACTGCAGACAAACAATTACAAGGAGAAAGCTAATGAAAAACGACGGAATCAGCAAATTCAAAGCACAGCAAAAGCATGCTTTCACTGTGGATCCCCACAACACCTCGCAAGCTACACAAGATGTCCTGCAAAAGTAGCTCAGTGTAATCACTGCAAAAAGATTGGGCATTTTGCTAAGGTATGCCACAGTAGCCAGTCCAGTCAACAGGTGCATGCAGTTACAATACCAGATGTTACCATGCTGAGTGTGGACAAAATCACTATTGCACATATTCCAGAACAGATAAGGTGCACTGTAAATGTTTCTGTCACATCTTCAGGCAAATCACATCCTATTCAGCTAATGTTGGACACCGGCTCAGCAGTATCTATACTATCTGATTCCATCTATTTGCATTATTTTAAAGATGTGCCTCTTACTGAATCCAAACTTCCTTGGTGTGCTATTTGAAAAACCAAATTCCAGTATGTGGCTCCCTGCCAGCAACAGTGACTTTTGGTGATTGCTGTGTAACTGCAGGGTTCTACATTGTCCACAAAGGCACTCCTGTCCTTGGCAGAGATTTATTGGCTGCTTTAAACCTCAGGGTAGTTAATGGACGAATTGATCTTCCTCAGCAAAGCACTCTTGCAGTACACACACCAGTTTCAACTGGGACCCAAGACCAGGTTGAGGAGAAACTTGGCTGTGGTTATGGGTTTGTGCACAAAGTTAAAATGCAACACAATGTGATGCCTGTATGACAGAAGTTACGGCGCTTACCATTTTCAGTCAGCGAAGCTGTTTCAGAGGAACTTAAAAAACTTGTAAAAAAGGACATTATTGAAGAGATTGACTCATTGGAATGGGTTTCACCTATAGTGGTGACAGAGAAGAAGGACGGAGGCATTTGCCTTTGTGTGGACTTAAGGGAGCCAAATAAAGCTATTGTGATTGACAGCCACCCACTGCCTCACATAGAAGAAGTATTTGCAGAACTCTGTGGAGCAAAGATGTTTTCTACTCTTGATTTGCAGAGCGCATACCACCAGGTTATGTTGCATGAAGACAGCAGAGACCACACAGCATTTATTACACATGAGGGACTACTTTGTTTTAAACGTGTTCCATATGGTCTTGCATCTGCCCCAAGTGCCTTCCAAAAAATTTCATTGATTCTGAAGAATCAACATGGAGTTCAGTGCTATCTGGATGATATTACTGTGTTTGGAAATACTTCTGAGGAGCACGAGAATAACGTGCAGTCTGTACTAAACACAGCAGGCCTCAAGCTCAACTTGTCTACATGCAAATTTAGACAAACAGAACTCTCCTTTCTGGGGCATACAGTTTCACTGGCTGAACTAAAACCTGATCCAGATCATATCCTAGCAATTTCAAAGGCTCCTCCTCCAACAGATTTGCAAAACTTACGTTCCTTCTTGGGTCTTACCTACTGGTATGCAAAGTTAATTCCCAATTATGCTTCTGTCATTGAACCATTACGAGAATTACTACGGAGAAGTTCAACCGTGGTGTGGACAGTGGATGCACAAGCCAGTTTGAAACTATGAAAGACTTGATTGTACATAGTCCAGTACTTGCACTATTCAGTCCTGCATTGCCCACAATTGTGACTACTGATGCTTCTGATTATGGACTTCAGGCTGTCCTCACTCAACTTCATGAGGACAACACAGAGAGGACTGTTGCATTTGCTTCAAGGACACTGAGTGATGCTGAGAGAAAATATTCTACAGTTGAAAAAGAAGCACTTGCTTGTGTCTGCACTACAGAAAAATGGAGAACTTACCTGTGGGGCCGCACATTCAAGTTGCGAACAGACCACAGCCCTTTGACAACATTGCTAACCACGAAAGGACTAGGAAGGGCAGGAAATCGTATTGCTAGATAGTCTGCAAGACTACTGTCTTTCAATTATGAACTGGAATATAAGCCTGGAAACCAAAATGTGATAGCTGATTGCCTTTCTCACCTGTCTTCACCAGATGGTTCACTGGAGGATGAGGATGAAGTAGTTGCGCTTATTACAAGAACTCTTACTGCGATTACAAGAGAGCAATTCCAAGCTGCTTGTTTAGCATGTCCAATCCAACAAGCGCTATGGGAATTTCTGACAAAGAGATGGCCCAGTAACCCTAAAAACCTTGACCCAGTTTTGCTTCCTTATTTTAGAGTTTGGGATGATGGCTTGATGGCTCTTTCTTTGCTTGATGGCTGTGTGCTATGAGGTACACACTGGCTACTTATGCCAGAAGAATTACAGTCAAAACTCATACACCTGGCAGAGGATACTCATCAAGGAATTGTCAGAACCAAACAACAACTATGAGATCTGTATTGGTGGCCAGGGATAGACTCCCAAACTGAAGCAATTATAAAATCCTGTGTCACTTGCCAAATGCATGATAAGACCAGGGCCGGGCAGAGGCATGGGCGAGCCGGGCAGCTGCCCAGGGCACCAACCGATGGGAGGCACCTGATGGCAGCTGTAAGGGGTGCATGGCATCCCTTACAGCTGCCATCAGGCACCGTGTGCCTGGCTCCCGCGGTGACAGCCAGCAGTGCCCTTCCCCCCACCGCCGCGGGGCCCTACACAGCCCGGCGCATGTGCCAGCAGCAACAGCTGGGCCGGACTGGGCCGCACTTGCGCCGTGTGCCCCAGGGGCAGGCCTGCGCACCCTAGCAGGGTGGGCTCACTCCCTGAGGGCGGGCTCGCACATGCGTCATGTGCACGGAGGTGGCATCATATGACCATGCCCGGGACGCCAGAGTGCCTCGGGCCGGCCCTGGATAAGACAGCAGTGACATTTACCCCGTCATTACAGCCTGTTCCTCTTCCTGATTCTGCATGGGAAAAAGTTGTGATTGACATCGTAGGACCCTTTGATACTGCTCCAATTGACTGTCGTTATGCCATCATTCTAATAGACTATTTCAGTAAATGGCCTGAAATAGCGTTTACATCATAAATCTCTTCTGCTGCAGTAATCAAGTTCCTCTCTACAGTTTTTAGCAGGGAAGGTAACCCCAAAGAACTGGTTTCTGATAATGGTAGTCAATTTACTTCCCTGGAATTTGAAACTTTTCTAGAAGAGAGGAACATTTTACATAGAAGATCATCCCTGTTTTACCCTCAAGCCAATGGGGAAATCGAAAGGTTTAACAGAAGCTTGAAAGAGAGTTTGCAAATGGCTAAACTGGAAGGGCGATTGTGGATAATCTTCACTACTGATTTCTTGCAAGCATACAGGGCTACACGACATGGCACAACGCAAAGATCACCTGCAGAGATACTGCATGGAAAACAGATGAATACTAAACTGAACATTGCTGGAGTGTTAAAGTCAAGACCTGATGCACCAAAAGAGGATGATGTGAGAAAAACAATTGAACAGAACCAAGAAAAGTATAAGGCTTTCATAGACAAATGGCAGGGTGCTAAGGAACCGAAGTCTGAGTGTGGTTCCTTCGTTAGAGTAAGAAAACCTGGAATTCTACACAAAGGGGACCATAAATTCACATCTCCTCTTAAAACCATTGAGAAGAGGGGACCTTGCACCTATCAATTTTCTCATGGGCATGTATGGAGTGCTTCTTATCTTGCACCTGCCTATGCACCAAGAGGGGATGATGCCAACACCCAGTCTGTGTTGGATGACTTCACCGTAGTACCAACTCAACAAGACATTGCACTAGAAATGGGGTTTCAGAGACAGTTTGTCAGACCCAAATGACCACCTGTCTGGACTAAAGACTATGTTAAGTAATATTTACAGTGTTTTCAATGTAATATTTCTGCCAACGATAGAGTGACTTGTTCCATATTTGTTGCTGTGGTTAGAACAACAATGTTTGTTTTATAATTGAGAGTGATTCTTAAAAGAGGAGGGAATGTGGTGTTTTAGATGCTGTTTATAATTATTAGAAGTGGGAGCATTGGCTGTTAGGAGTCTGGAAGAACAGGATGGAGGGGGGAGAAGATTAGTCTGGGCTGAGTGAGAGCTACAGAGGGATGCAGCAGCTTTGTAAAGAGGTTCCACTTTTAGTAAATGAAGTTTGTTAGTACCTTGCTTGCATGATACAACACCTCCCCACCCCACAACCAGGGGCGAGAGGGAGGCCTTACCTGGTGACTGGCCTCAGGGCCATAAATACTCTACCAGAGGGGCATGTACTTTTGTACATAAATACCCTGTCAGAGGGGAATGTACTCTCGGGGCCTAGACCTTAAGGCCATATATACCTGGTGAGAAGGGCATCCTTTGTAAATGGTGCCTACAGACCTTGTCTGCCGTAAGGGGAAGAAGGCCCTGCACTAGGTCTTGGATGCTTTCATACTGTTGAGGGGGCCCGCCCCTTGACAAGGCTAAAAAGAGAAAACAACAGAATTCTACTTTTCACCTACAGTCCACAAATTAAACCCTTCCAAGGCATTATCAGCAATCTACAGCCTATCCTGGGAAATGACCCCTCACTCTCACAGGCTTTGGAGGAAAGGCCAATCCTTGCTTATAGACGACCCCCTAATCTCAAAGAAATTCTCTGCAGTAAACAGGCAACACTCCATCATAATCATCCAGGAACCCACCTCTGCAATCAACCCTGGTGCCAATTGTGCCCACACATCTACACAAGCGATTTCATCACTGGATCCAACCACATCAGTCACCAAATCAGAGGCTCATTTAACTACACATCCACTAATGTGATCTATGCCATCAAATGCCAGCAATGCCCCTCTGCCATGCATACTGGCCAAACCGGACAGTCTTTATGGGAAAAAACATTAATGGACACAAATCAGATATCCAAAAATGCAACACACAAAAACCTGTTAACCTGCCCGGGGCACTCATTAATGGATCTCAAACTCACCATTTCAGGCCATTTCCACAAGCCAAATACCCAGGGAAATGTTGGAACTTAACTTCATTTACAAGTTTGATTCCTATCACAGAGATATGAATAAAGACATTGGCTGGCTAGCACACTACCTTCCACATCCTAATGACTTAACCAACCAAACAATGTATTCTTAGAGAAGGTGCACATTTTTTTTATCAGCTTCTTGTAACTTGAACACTCTAATTCACTTTTTCCCTCCTCTTCCTTCCCCCTCCTTCCCTTGTTTATTCTTGTATCTGGACTTTTAATGCTCCATTCATCTGAACAAGTGGGCTGTGCCCACAAAAACTCATGATACCATCTACATGTTTTGTTGGTCTGTAACTGGAAAAACTTAAAAAAGCAACAAATAGTCTAGCAGCACCTTAAAGACTAACTCAGCTAACCTTCTGAAAATGTGCTGTACAGCATATTCTGTTATTTACAGTGCAAGATTAACAAATTATTTCTGTGGAAAAGGCCAATTGCTGTTTTAAATTATTTGTTTTTTTGTGCAATTAACTGGTTTGTTGACAAAGTGGTAGTAACAATGTAAGTTACAGGTTCAGTTATGTAACTATTATTGTAAACTATGTCTCATGACATGTGATTCAAGAGTTCTATCCTAATGAGATGACTAAGAGTTCAGATCTCTTAGCAAGCTGTGTACAAATTCAGGAAAACCACTCTGCCTCAACAATGAGAAGTCCTGTGCACCTTATGCATCTGCAGAAGTGGGTCTTTGCCCATGAAAACTTATGCTCCAATAAATGTTAGTCTATAAGGTTCCACAGGACTTCTAGTTGTTTAGGCAGATTCAAACTAACATGGCTACCCCTCTGATACTTCAGGGGGTAACCAAGTTAGTCTGCACAGAAAAAACAACAAATGGTCTGATAGTACTTTATAGACTAACAAAACATGTAGCTGGTACATGCACAGCCCACTTCTTCTAATGACCAGAGTTTTGAGTTTAGGATGTGCAGACCCAAAATAAATAGGGGGGGGGGGAACAAAGGGGGGGAGACAGGGAGCTAGAGGGAATCAGTAAGTATCTGAAGATTGGGTAGTTAAAACGAAGCAGATAAGAATCAAAGTCAATTGATAGTATCCTTCCTGACATAGGAGTCTACACAAAGAGTTGTTTGCACCTGCAATGACTATTAAGTTGATAGTGCCCTAACCATCCTTCATCATTAGCATGTGAATTGAATTTGCGGATAAACTCTAATTCTAATGTTTCTCTGTGTATCTGGCTAGTAGAACTGGTTTGTGACAAGACTGCCACTTGAAGATCTTTGAAACAGTGATTAGGAAGATTAACGTGTTTCCCAATAGATTTCTGTATGTTTCCTTTACGTATATCTGATTTATGTCCATTGATTCTTTCCCGCAGAGACTGTCCAGTTTGTCCAATATATATAGCAGTGGGGCATTGCTGGCATTTGATTGCATAGATCAAATTACTGGATGTGCAGTCAAATGATCTTTTGATTTGGTAGCTTTTGTTGTTGGCTCCAGTGATGAATTCACTAGTATAGATATGTGGGCAGAGTTGGCATTGTGTTTGGTTGCAGGGCTGAGTTCCTGGATGTTTATGATGTGGTTGTGTGGCATGGTTACTGGAAAGAATTAGTTTCAGGTTGGGGGGTTGTCTGTAAGCGAGAATAGGCTTTTCTCCCAAGGCCTCTGAGAGTGAGGGATCATTTTCCAAGATGGGTTGCTGATTGTGTATAATGCGCTGGAGGGGTCTGAGTTGTGGACTATAGGTAATAACAAGTGGAGTTCTGTTATTTTCTCTTTTGGGTCTGTCTTGAAGTAGTTCATGTCTGGTTACTTTAACCCCACACCCCCCTTCTCTCCTATTTACTTTGGGTCTGCACATCCTAAACTCAAAACTCTGCTCATCTGAAGAAGTGGGCTGTGCCCACGAAAGCTCAGGATACCACCTACATGTTTTGTTAGTCTATAAAGTGCTATCAGACCATTTGTTGTGTTTCCTCTGATACTTGTCACTCTGCCTCAGTTATATATAGGCTACACGTTTCACATTATTCAGGTTTTTTACACAATAAAAAAAAGAACTAGAGATAGGCATCTTCTAATGAAAATTTGCATTCTGTAAAATCTGAATCAGTTATGTAGGCTGAATAAATAACATGGCTCATGACCCTATCTTTAAAACCTGTTTGAGCTTCTATTCATAGACCTATGTTACTAAAAGCTTTAAATTCAGAAATTAATAGTTTGAGACTGTATCTTAGTAATTAAAATTAACTATATAATGACTGTTGTATCAAACAGTGATGTCATGGTGTCATTTTTGTTTTTATGTGACCATATAGTCCAGTCCATGAAGAGCAAGTTGATAAATAGATATTACACAGGAATGTGCACACTCCCACTTGATACTTGGCTGTCTTTTCAATCGATTTTTTTTTCATCTGTCTTCCTCAAAGTACTTACAACCTTTTTATTGATAGTTACCCTCCATTCAGATCTGTCTATGGCTCTATCTTCGAAGTTATTAGTATATTAGTTCTGCGGCACAAGATGAGATTCTTCTGGAGTGTCTCTTAACAGGGCATTCCTTGACCACTCCTCTTGCATTTTCTGAGTTTCAGCTCACCATAGAGAAGCTTTGTTGGGAGTCTGTCATCTCCCATTCTTACACTCTGATCCGTCTGTCTAAAAATAGAGCTTTGATTAAACTGCCTTGTTGCAGGTTGTTTTGCTTTTTCAAGGACTTTAACATTTGACACTTTGTCTCACCAGTGGAGCTTTAGAATAGAGCAGATATAGCACATGTGAAATTGTACAAGATATTTAATGTGTTTGCTGTACCCTGTCTATGTTCATAAATGGCATGCTCTCTCTGCTGAGTTGTATATAATAGACTAATAGATTCCAAGGCCAGCAGAGAGCACTGTGGTCATCAAATCTGATCTCCTATGTAACACAGGCCATAGAATCCTCTCTCCCCAGTTCTTACAGCACATATTTTAGAAAAACATACAGGCTTACAAGCTTGATTTTAAAATGGTTAGTGATTGGAGAATCCATCACAATTCTTCATACTTGTTCCAATGATTAATTATCCTGTCAAAAATCTTATTTCCCACATATAGACTAAGTCTACAATGCCTCTTTACTGCACTGCAACTTTCTGGTTCAGGCATGTTAAAAAAGCACACTCACCTCTCCCCTCTCCCCTCCCCCCCCATGTGCAGCAAATTACAGTGCTGTAAAGTGCCAGTGTGAACTGGGCTACAGTGCTGGGAGCATATCTTCTCCCCTCACAGAGGCGGTATGTTTGGAGTGCAAGCTCTCTCCTGGAACTCATGAGGTAACCACGCTGCCATGTTAAAATGCTGCCAAAGCTACTCTTTAAAATGTCAAGTGTAGACAAAGCCATATTTATCTAGCTTCACTTCCAGGCTGTGCATCATTTTATGTCTTTTTCTGCTAGATTAAAAAGCATGTTATTTCATTAGATCACTTTTTTAAATTTAAGGGCAACCCAGGATCTACTCTGCCTGCCCCGCTCAGTCCATCCTCATTCACTTTCACCAGGCTGGGGTAGGAGGTTGGGCAGGGCTGTTCCTAGATATTTTGGTGCCATTCACAGCCCCTCATGCGTGGCAGGGAGGGGCAGCGTTCCTGGCCAAGGGGACAGGAGCAGTGGAGGGAGGGGGCCGCAGCAGGGCAGGGAGGCAGTATCAGCTGGAAGTTAAGGGCCCCAGCCCACTCTGCTTTCCTGGCTCCCCAACACCTTGGGGGAGGAGGCCTGGGAGGAAGATGAAACAAAAACCAGGACTATGTAGCACTTTAAAGACTAACAAGATGGTTTATTAGGTGATGAGCTTTCGTGGGCCAGACCCACTTCCTCAGATCAAATAGTGGAAGAAAATTGTCACAACCATATATACCAAAGGATACAATTAAAAAAATGAACACATATGAAAAGGACAAATCAAATTTCAGAACAGAAGGGGGATGGGGGGGAAGTAAATGTCTGTGAACTAATGATATTAGAGGTGATAATTGGGGAAGCTATCTTTGTAATGAGTAAGATAATTAGCGTCTTTATTTAAACTTGAGTGTAAAGTGTTGAATTTAAGCATAAATGACAGTTCAGAGGATTCTCTTTCAAGTGAAGTCTTAAAAGGCCTTTGAAGCAGGATGCAGGTTATCAAGTCGTTGAGACAATGTCCTTTCTGGTTGAAATGGCAAGAAACTGTTTTTTCTTTGAGGAGGAGGATGTGGAACTGTTCCCACACTCACTGACAGCAGGAAGCAGAAGTGATGCAGCTGGGAGCTGGCTGTGCAGAGAGGGTGGGGTCTGGGTCACTGCTTTCCCCACTGCCTGTGAGTTTGGGGCAGATGGCACCAGGCTCCTTGCTAATTCCCTGGCTCATGTAGCTCAAGAGAGGAGGGCTTGGAGGAGTGGATGAAGTGGAGCAGGGGCAGGAAGCGGTGGAATGAGGGCATAGGCATAGCAGGGGTGGGGGCTTAGGGAATGGTGTGAGAGGAGTTGGGACAGAGCAGGGGGCTGTTGTTGGACACTGGAGTTAGGGCGCCCTGAGGCCACGTGCGAAGGGCGGGGACAACAGGAAACTGGCACCTGCTGCCTGCGTCAGCCCCACCCAGCGAAGCGGACGCAGCGCAGCCAGGACCGCGGGGCGGACAGTACCATTGGGAGAACAGCGGGGGGGGGGGCTCTTTTTGTGCTCTGCGGCCGGAACGCACGGCGACTTCTTCTCGCGCGCGCCCTCTGCCAGTAGTCTCGCAGGGACTCCCGCGCGGGGGGCGGGGCGTTGCTGGGGCGACCTACAGTGGGCACCAATCACCGCGCGCGGCCGTGCGGCTGTGCCAATCAAAACCCAGCTTACCGCTGTCGCTCTTGTCGGAAGCGCGTGGCTTTTTCGCAGCCTATCAGGCGTGAATGCAGGCGCCCAGCTCCCCAATCAGAGCGCGCCGGAGGCGGGGTCTGTGCTGCGGCCGCTCTGTGGGGCTGGGACGGCTCTGGCAGGGCGGGAGCCTAACGGGCCTGTGAGGTGAGTGGGGCCTCTGACGTGCCCCCCCCCGGAGAGACCTGGGCTGGGGGATCGCCCGGCACAGCCCCGTCTCTGTCAGCTGTGAGGGCGCAGCCCCCCCCGGGCCCTGTGCCCCCCCCGGGCCCTGTGCCCCCCCCCCCGGAGAGACCTGGGCTGGGGGATCGCCCGGCACAGCCCCCCCTCCCCCCGTGTCAGCCCCCCCCCCCCCGGGCCGTGCGCCCCCCCCGGGCCGTGCCCCCCCCCGGGCCCTGTGGCCCCCCGTCTCTGTCAGCTGTGAGGGCGCAGCCCCCCCCGGGCCGTGTGCCCCCCCCCCGCGCCCCCCCGCCGTGCGCCCCCCCCGGGCCTTGTGCTCCCCCGGGCCGTGTGCCCCCCCGTCTCTGTCAGCTGTGAGGGCGCAGCCCCCCCGGGCCATGTGCCCCCCCCGGGTCCTGTGCCCCCCCGTCTCTGTCAGCTGTGAGGGCGCAGCCCCCCCCCCCCCCCTGGGCCTTGTGCCCCCCCCCCCCGGGCCCTGTCAGCTGTGAGGGCGCAGCCCCCCCCCGAGCCCTGTGCCCCCCCCCCGAGCCCTGTGCCCCCCCCCGTGCCGTGTGCCCCCCCCCGGGCCCTGTCAGCTGTGAGGGCGCAGCCCCCCCGAGCCCTGTGCCCCCCCCGGGCCCTGTGCCCCCCCGTCTCTGTCAGCTGTGAGGGCGCAGCCCCCCCCAAGCCTTGTGCCCCCCCCCCGGGCCCTGTGGCTCCCCATCTCTGTCAGCTGTAAGGGCACAGCCCCCCCCAGCCCTGTGCCACCCCCCCTCAGATGTGTCTTTCTCAGCTGTAAGGGCACAGTCTCCCCTCCCCCCCGCCCAGGTGTCACTGATGTAAGTGCACAGTCCCCTCCAGTCCTGTGGGCCCCACTTGGGACTCTGTCGCTTAGCTGCAGTGTATGATCGGAGTACACCGGGCAGGAGGGAGCTCCTGGAGGGTATTACGGCTTTAAAAAAGACTCTGTGGCCCCAAACAGCCACCCTGGTGAGTAGATTTTGGCCAAGCGGGAGGAGATGACATGGAAATGCACAGGCTTGTGCAGATTCTCTCCATCCAGGCCCAAGGAAGTGCTTTATGATATTAGGGTGGTGTCATCATCTCTCTCTTACAGATGGGGAAGCTGAAGTAGAGAGGAAAAGTGGCTTTCTCAGCATCACCCAGTGGCACAGCTAGGCCCAGGTTCTGGGGTGAAGTTTTGTTGGCATATCTCTATTGACTAGGGCATATCTCTATTGACTGGGAAAACAAAGGCACAGCCAACATAGCAGCGCTGGCAAACCCCAGTGTCAATGCAGATATGCCAACAGGAGAGTGCTTTTGTCAGCATAGTTAATATCACTCAAGAGTAGGAATGTTAAAATGTGATTATTTTTGTAAACGTAACCACTGAAGCTTAAAAACACCCCTGAGCTCCAGCTCCAGCCTGCTCCCCTCAGCCCCCTACACTGCTGCCTAAGATACAGAGGCAGCGGTGGGGAGGGCAGGCGGCATGGCAGGAGCCGGTCAGAACAGGGAGCCAGCTTGAAAGCCAGCTCCACATGTGCACCAGCTTCTGCCTCTCTCACCCCTACCTGTGCTGCCTCTCATACAGAGGGGAGCTTAGGCTCATAAGTTAACCGCGTACACAAGTCCACATTAACATCCCTATTCAGGAGATGGTGGTGTTATTCTGACAGAAAAATTCCTGGTGAATTAGGTGGCATCAATATTAGAGGGTTCTGCTGGTAGAGTTATCCTGGCAAAACACTTGTACAGGCAGTCCCCGGGTTACGTACAAGATAGGGACTATAGGCTTGTTCTTAAGTTGAATTTGTACATAACTCGGAACTGGCTCCAGATTCAGCCGCTGCTGCTGAAACTGACCAGGGGCTTACTACAGGATGCCCTTGGCAGAGTTGCTCTGCCCCCAGCTTCCTGGAATCAGCCACTGATCAGTTTCAACAGCGGCTGAATCTGGAGCCTGGGACAGAACAGCTGGGGCACTGCCGGGTAGGTCCCCCCAGGACCAACCTGGCAGCACCCCAGCTGCTCTACCCCAGGCGTCCACAACAAAAGCCTGGTCTGCTGGGGGGGGGGGGGCGCACTAGCTGCGCCCCCCCCCCCCCAGCAGACCAGGGACACCCGGAGCAAAGCCGCTGAGGCGGCGGAGTCCCGCGCCTCCAAGGCTTTGCTCCGGGTGTCCCTGGTCTGCTGGGGACCCCCCCAGCAGACCAGGGACACCCGGAGCAGCTTTTCTCGCCCCGGAGGACGCGGTGGCGGGACCACTGCGCGTCTGGGTGGTCCTGCCGCCTGCGAGTTCCGGGGCGAGAAAAGCCCTGTTCGTAAGTGCGGATCCGACATAAGTCGGATCCGCGTAACTCGGGGACTGCCTGTAATGTAGAAGAGGCCTGAGAACAGAATCTAGGTCTCCTGACATTTCAGCTGTGGCCACGTTGTTACTTTGTGTAGAATTAAATAGCATCAAAGATCAACCTCTTGAACGGGCTGTTTTGTCTTCTAGGATCAAACTACTGTGGAACAGGGTCGTGTTGGGTAGGCAAAGTGTTCCCAGCGCTTGGACTCCCTTGGGGTCAACCATGATTCACAGCCTCTTCCTGATTAACTCCTCAGGAGATATTTTTCTGGAGAAACACTGGAAAAGTGTTGTCAGCCGCTCTGTTTGTGACTACTTTTTTGAAGCTCAAGAGAGGGCTACAGAGGCAGAAAATGTACCTCCGGTGATCCCCACACCTCACCACTACCTCCTGAGTGTTTATCGTCATAAGATCTTTTTCGTGGCAGTGATTCAGACAGAAGTGCCGCCCCTATTTGTCATTGAGTTCTTACATCGGGTTGTGGACACTTTCCAGGTGAGAGAAGCAGGATATTTTGTCATGCTATTTCTTATTTATTTATCACAGATGCAGT